>NC_055973.1:16551769-16659269 GCF_018492685.1 Alosa sapidissima | reverse complement strand
ACAAGAGAGCCAGCCTGATGCTAGCTGGTATGCATGCTAACTCCAGTGGATGTCTGGACAACACAGAGCGCAGGTGTCTTCGTCATTACATCAATGTGGTTTTTTTTTTTTTCACAATCTGTTGATTTCTAGGTCATTTTCCAATGTTTAAAACTAAATGGCATCCAGTAATGGCACTTTTAGCTCTTTAATGTTTTATTTAGCTGCCATGTCTAATGGTCCTCTCAGCTAACGTACACTTGACTTGTTTTTAACTGATTTAACCCTAACCCTGAGCCTAACTCTAGACAGAGATAAAAGCAGACAGAGAGATGCGTGTGGACTGACATACATGCAGACAGACAGACAGAGAGAAACTTGTAGCACACCTGGCACAGCGATGGTCCACTCCTCACATTTGAAGACCTCACTGGGGACAGATGGGATGCCAACACCGGCCATATTTGCAGCACGAACCTGGAACTGGTAATTCACGTTCTCCTTCAAGTCGGACACCTAAAAATGTGACAAAAACACAACTAAATATAATCACTGTCCCTTTGAAGCACATAACCAATGACTATTGCAAATAAAACACGCAATATTGAATCTGTTTCCTTTTGTGGTAAGGACTCACCCTGTATGCTCTCTCGCTGACAGATTTGATGTTGGCCTCATGCCATTTCCCTGGCACTCCACCGTTGACCTCACGGTAGTCCACAAAGTAGCCAGTGATGTCAGCACCTCCGATGAAAGCGGGCTGCTTCCAGGCCAGCACCATCGAGTCCCTCACACACTCCAGCACGCAGATACCGAAGGGGGGCGCAGGGGAGGCTGGGATGATGGGGAGCGTCAGTTAGCACCAGGGTGTCTGTCATCACACCAGCTGTTCTATATGTTCAGACTGTGTAAACGTGGTCTACAACAGTCGTCTAATTGATCTGTGATGTGATCACATTGTCTGTCCTGACTGTCGACAGTTCTCATTGGATACTTGGCCTGTGCCTTACAATCTAATTGTGCTATGTACAGGCAAATGTTTATCTCTATATGTGAATATCTGTCTTTGGATTATGTATAAACATGTTGTGTGAAAACCTTGAGGACTTTCATGTTTGGCTAGCTGTGCACACACACTGCAAGCGAAATACAGGGTAACTTACTCTGTCTGAGTGTAGGCTGCTCTTGTTGAGAAGTATTTGTCTATTATTTGGCTAGTAGTATTTGTGAGTAAACATGCTAGTTTTGCAAAAGTGATCAAAGAATAAGGAGGGAGAGGGTGGCCAGTGATCGGCTGTAGCGCATGTGTCATAGATACTGAAGAGATACTTAACATAGATACTCTTCAATGGTCCACTGTAGGTATTGGGTAAGTGACTAGTGAACTGCTTGAAGCATGTGACTTAAAGCAGTGCACGTTATTACAACACCTTACCTTAGGTCATACTTTCAAGTGTTATATACATACTAGCACTGAACCACATCTTTTTTCTGCCTTACCTGTACATTTATGTGCTCAGCTGTAAAAATAAGCAAAAATGGTTTTCTACCAGCATATTTGTTTCTAAAGTGAAGATTCTGTGTTGTGGCTTTCCACATTAAAAGAGCTAACGTTATGTTTTACAGCTAGAACTATGTTGGATATCTGTTGCAAATGTACAAAATTATATATGCTAGTGTATATGATGTGTTTATGAAGCTGGATAACATAAAATGAAAGATGAACCAGTTGGAATAAATCAAATGAAATTGGACAATGAAAATTGCTGAAAACAAAAAGGTTGAAATCAGAAGAATGAAAATTTGCAGAAAATACAACTCCTTGGAATTCTTTCTTAAGAGTAAAGATTCAGAGAGTTGCTGATGAGAGAAGTGGACGGCTTTTTTCATCTTTCATGGATGCTCACCTGCCGAGTCTCTTCGGGCTTTGTCTCTGCCCCGACCAGACGACTCATCTACTGAGGACTTACGTGTCTGAGCCCTGCCCTTTGGTTTGGGAGGCCAGTCTGTCTCTGGCTCTGGGAGTGTCTCTGTTACCTGCCCTGGGGCCGGCTCAGCTTTGGCATCTCCTACAGCCCCCGTGCCCTGCTGGTGGCCCAGCTGGGGGCCTAACTCAAAGGCCCCCGTTTGGGTGCTCTTGTCATTTCTTGCTTCCCTGGGCAGGCCAGCGGTGAGCTCGTCCGCCCAACTCACACTGCCCCTCTTGGGCCCCGTGCCTCTACTGAGTGCCCTGTGCAGACCCAGAGGGCCCCCCTCCCCCGTCCCCAAGTCAGCAGTTTGAGCTCTGAGCGTTAGCGCGGTGTCAGGAGGGGTTTGGGGGGGCACATGCCTGCCTCCCCCACGTGGGCTGTGTACAGTTAGTCCGACCCCATTACCCCCTGTTTCCAGACACACACCATGAGGAATACCGCCCCCTACAGGAGTTAGCAGAAAACAGCGAGAGAAGCAGGTCTTAAATTAGGCACTGATATACAAGTACTATACAAAAAACAGATTACACACTACTCACACAACATACAATTACAGCTATACACACATTCACAGTTGTAAATTACATGGTAACACATCTAGATTCACACAAATCACACGCTGTGAAATCACTAACAGACACATTATAAGCATTTCAGAGGCATTTGATGCATTAAAATGCCATAAATCAAAAATCACACGTTTATCTATTATCACTAGGCTACAGAGACAGAAGCATCTGTTAAAGAGCACTATAGTCTTCATCTGGTTGTAGCAAACAAAATGAAGACAAGATGGCTGAAGAGAGACATCTGAGATTGGAGGCAAGCAGAAAAAAGAAGTAGAGTGAGAGAAGAAAAAAGACAGAAAGAAAGAGAGTGGGTGACAGGGAGAGGAGGGTGTAAAGGATGTCTAAGAGAAATAATGGAAAGATGAATAAGACGTGAAAAATGAGGGAAAGGGAGAACACAGGGAGTGAAATTCAGAGGAAAGTGAGGGGTGAGTGTTGAGTGAGTTAGCATCTTGTATTAATAGCACAAGCAGACTTTGAACCAACCCTTGCTTAACAATTATTCACACAGTTTCTGGTTACAAAGCCAATGGACCTTTCTACAATTTAGTCTAATTCTAGGTATCTATCATCTGAAAACAATGGTAATAGCTTACTACTACTACTACTACTACTGGTACTAGAAGGATGACTTTTCTTTCTATACCATTTATATCATTTATAGTATAGTATATTATATTGTATAGCAATGGTATTCATATTTTTATATGAATACCATATATATGGATTTATATATTCTATGTCTACAGTTACAGTTTATTCCATACAGTGTATCACTATCAAGTGTGTTCTTATCACACAACTAGCATTGCAGAAATGCAAATTCCTCATTATCACTGTTAGACCGGAGCAAAGTCAATCGGCATAGTAACCAGCTGTGTTCCATAGGGTACTAAAAGAGCATGCTGCTTGGTGCAAGGTTTTCTAGTGAGGGCTACCTCTGGGAGCAGTGCACAGTGGTATTAGAGCAGGGGACAATGGCAGAGGGTATTACAGGTGTGCTGGTGCTGGGGGGTGTCCATGGGGTTTGGGGACTGCATGGGATGTGGAGTGTGGGGACGACCGGAAGGGGCGGCAGGTGACCTGGTTTTGTAACCAACCGCTACTTTGGATCACTCGACCCAATCTAGTGGAAGTCTACAAGTCCTGACCACGCCTCCGGTGCATGTTGAGTGGGCAGGACGGTTATGAGAGTGGACAAGGCCTGATATTACGAACGGTGCAGCAGAACGTGGGTTAAACCATGACGTGGAAGAACACGAAACACTGGGACAGGATCGGAGGTCTGGTGACACACAGACTCGGGACGCTCCAGATGAAAAGTGAGAGGAGACAACTAACTGATGGAGAGAACAGCAGATATAAACACACCCAGCCTGTAGAGAAATGTGACATCTCGGGGATATCTGGACCAAGACAACTACACGATTCATAAACAAATCCCTCATCCATAACTCTACCTGTCATCATATCATCATTTTGGACCAAAAACTGTATCTTCTAGTAAACTCACCGATGGCAGCCTTGACCTCGATGGCCTCAGATTCCTGGGAGCATTCACTCAGCCCTGCAGCGTTCACGGCACGCACCCTGAACACATAGGTCTCACCCGTGGTCAGGCCATGGCAGATAAACCTGAAGACCAAAAAGGACACAAAATAACAAGTTACAAAATAGACTAGCAAAGTGGCACTTAAGGCAGTGTAGTTGGTGTGTATATTCTGGTACCTTGTGCCTTTGACGGGTTTGTTGTTGCAGGGCTCCCACACATTTTTGCCAGCAAGGCTAGCCTCTATGTAGTACCCAACCAGCTCTTTAGCATTCTTAGAGGCCTCCCATGACACCACAATAGAGGTGTCTGTGTTACGAGTTGGAACCACACGGCCAGGTGCAGATGGGATGTCTAAAGGCAGAAATCAAAATGGAATACAGTATGGTGGGGTTAGTTATATTGTGTGTTATATGTGTTATATTGTCCATTAACTTTTCAACATTTTGTACATTTGTACATTTCTATGTTGTTTTATGATCATGTCTGAGGTCATGATGTCTTATGACTGTGGCCTATAGGCAATGTGCACAAAATCATCCTGCCAGATACAATACAGGCCACCTACTCACACCTACGTCACACCATCAAGCAATGTAGCATCAAACTGATGTTATGAAGTAGCTGTGCTCTGGCACAGTAACTCACCTAGCTTGTCTCCAACAGTGGTGGCCTCAGTGTGCTCAGATGGCTCTCCCACACCTGCCGAGTTGCAGGCGCGCACACGGAACATGTAGGCCTTCCCCTCAGCCAGGTCGAACAGGGCAAAGCGAGGAGACTTTACGGGGATCTCTGTGTTGACGCGCTGCCAGCTGTCTGTGCCTACGATACACTAAGACACACCCAGTGTTATCAGACTGACTGAAAACAAAGACACATTTTACCTGCAACCTCAATACGAGAGTTGTCGTGATACAACACATATCGCAATACCTGTTGATTCTGAATAATGGCCATGTCCAAAAGATAATTCTCTCTGACAGCTGTTCTTAATTATTCTATATACTAGAGAAGGCAAAGTCTTAAGGATCGCACAACTTAAAAACATTTCAATTGAGGATCTTGAAAGTAAAATTGCATAATTCTGTTTCAAATCTGACAGTTAACTTTAACTTTAAAACTTAAAATGACCTTTTCTGTTGTCTCTTATGCTTTTAGTTTTTTGATGCTGTATCGAGACAGCAGCATCTGTATCAACAAACATCATGATACCGATTTTTCAGTCCCACCAATTATTAGCGTCGTTTAACTGATATTTCCAGTAACTGATATAGTATTTTAGAACCATGTGGAATACAGTGTTTGTTTGTTTTTTCCGCATGTCGCTTACCTTCTCCACATAGTACATAGCACCCTCCCCTTTCTCACTCGGAGGCTTCCAGCTCAGGACCACATAGTTCCTTGTTGCCTCAGTAATAGTTAGGTCACATGGTTTGCTGGGAACCACACCCTCTGAATGAAAGCCCCAGAGAGAGATTTGTTACATTTCAGATGCTACACATTGCTTTCAACACCAGGCTCAATGAAAAACGCAGTGAATGAGTACCGTAATTGTTATTAAACTGATGTAGCATCTAACCTGATGGCTCTTCCTCTGTGACAATGATTTGGCCAGTCCAGGGGGCAGAAGTGCCTACAGCACAGGGAGCGAAGAGGATTCAGTCAAAGAAAGTTCAGGTATGAGGGAAAGGAGAAGCAAGGAGCATGTTTCAAGTTGAGGGGACAAATTCCACCCGACAACATGGCGAGTAAACAGAGTGAGACGGACTTGGGTGGACTTGGGGTTTCGGGGGTACCTTTGCGAGCGCGGTCGGAGGGGTCCATGGCGGCGGCAGGCAGAGAGGCGCGGGACGGGTGGCTCATGCCAGCCTTGTTGACGGCGCGCACACGGAATGAGTAGCTGCGGCCCTCCACCAGTCCAGTGACCGGGAAACGGGCAAACTTTACTGGGGTGTCATTGCACTGGATCCAGTGTGTGGTGCCAACCTCACACCTTATGGAGGAGATGAGAGACGGAGGGTCACAGAAAGGTTAATGGGCAGTGTTGAGATACATGAGAGGACGGTATGAGAGCATGAATTATGGATCTGTCATGGCAACGGCAAAGGTTATTATTAACTGTGCACTACTCAAGACAGCATTTTCATTCATTTGCATGTTCACAAAGATTGTTTTATACTTTTAAGAGGGAATATTTTGACTGCATGTACTCAAGGTTTCCCAGGGGGGGCCTACACTTGGACTTAGAATATTGAACACCGCAGGGCATGTGGTGTGGTACAGTGGGTGTTGTCTTTTGGAACTGACCGGTCCACAAAGTAACCCATAATTGGGCTACCACCATCCACAGCGGGCTGTTTCCAGGAGATAATGATGTAATCCTTGTTGGCTTCATGGCACACCACATCCAAAGGAGCTGCAGGGGCGCCTTCCACCTCCGCATCGGAATCTGCCACACAGAGGAATGCCCATGTGATCAACAGACATGCAGATTCTAAAAACTCACAACTATCTGACACATACTATAAAATATACCACTATAAAAATATAATACACAATTATGTACTTCAAATTACCCACAGAAATCGCATAAGGAATGTACGCCCATTAGATTACACATATGATGAAGACACATAACACATAAACATACAACATATGTGTGAATATACAACCCATCCACCCACCCTCCACACACATATACAACTAAATCAATACACATAAGACCTCATACACATACATCGTGTCACAGCGTCCACTGGAGGGTGCCTTTAAGGGTGCCGTTAGGTGTCTAGTTACACTTTGGTACTATTTCTGCTTTTAGCAGTACTGTGTGTGTGTGTGTGTGTGTGTGTGTGTGTGAGTGTGTGTGTTGGGGGATGTTGGCGATCAACCAGCACATTCACGTGCACAGTCCTTCTTGGTACTGTATGACTGTGTATGGATACATGACTGTGTCTACAATTTCTCATGTACAGTCCACGGTGCACATTGCCAACAGCCAGGAAACAGTGTAACCTTTTGTAGATCACCTCTCACTATCTCACTCTCCCTCGAACACACACACACACACACACACACACACACACACACACACACACACACACACACACACACACACACACACACACACACACACACACACACAGTCTCTTTATATATCTCTTTGTATCACTCTCCTTTATTTCTGAACCTTGACACCACACAGCTGTGATTAGTTGACATCACATTCTTGGCAAGGACAACAGATCCCTCTCTGCTTTATATTGTGTGGGAGACAGAGCCGGAGTGATGCAGGAAGTAAAAGGTCACTTACTGTGAATGGGACAAACGTGATCAACAGTTTTTTCCATCCCCGAGAAGCAAAGGGATCATGTGTGTGTGTGTGTGTGGGGGGGGGGGGGGGGGGGGGGCAGATTAAGATATAACGGATCAATTCTTTCAAGCTTGTACTCACCTTTCATGTGGACCCACATTCATACACACCACACACGCACACTAACACACTGCCAGATTAAGATATAACGGATCAATTCTTTCAAGCTTGTACTCACCTTTCATGTGGACCCACATTCATACACACCACACACGCACACTAACACACTGCCAGACCTATATTGGAGCCAATTCAGACCTTGCTTGTGTGCCCTTGCAAATATACTGTATCAACCTCCCCAATGGCTCTTCTCAGTTGTCTTCCTCAGGCCTCCTCATCTCCTCACTGCTCTGTCCTTCAGCCCCTCACCTGGACATTATTCTTCACCCAATGTCCACTGTTACTCAAGACCGCTACTAACACACAGGAACAATATCCCCCACTCCTCTCTATCATTTCCACTTCACTACCATCAGCTTGACAAAGTCCTGCTGGGACACCACCATAAATGTAGTGTTTATAGTATAATTCTATAATATATTCATATAATATTTCTATAATAATTTCAACTAAATTGGGTTTCAGTCAGATTTCCTCACATGGGTTTACTTGTTATTAAAGAAAAGTCTACAGTCTAAGTTGAAATCTCAGAGTTGAAGAAGGAGGAATTTATGTGCAATGAAGAGATGGCAACAAATAAATTATGGATAGATAACGCAAGACATGAGAAGGAACCCATGTTTTTTCAGAGTGTTTCTCACCTCTGACGAAGACGTAGGCAGAGTGTGATTCATATCCGGACTTGGTGATGACGCGGACAGTGTACAGGCCCTCGTCCTCTTTGTTGAGGTGTGTGAGTGTGAGCGTGGCTCTCTCTCCACTCCAATGCGTCTGAACCCACTTGGATGGAGTCAGCAGCTTGTCTGCATCGAGGAGAAAAAAGACACAGTAGCAACCAGAGAGCTAAGTTAAAGTTGCCTGGTACTGAGCAGATGCTTTTATCCAAAGACACATTCTCACCCAGAGAACTAAACAGAACAGAAGGTATTTTACCAAATTAGACACGTCACTAC
Organism: Alosa sapidissima; assembly: GCF_018492685.1. Taxonomy (NCBI): domain Eukaryota; kingdom Metazoa; phylum Chordata; class Actinopteri; order Clupeiformes; family Clupeidae; genus Alosa; species Alosa sapidissima. The sequence goes on along the minus strand of NC_055973.1, from coordinate 16,650,756 downwards.
AGAAAGAAACTAGCTCAAGATTAAAGTTAAAGTTAAAGTTGCCTGATATTTAGTAGACTCATTTATCCACAGTGGCACAGACACGCAATGGCAGGTTTAGGAATCAGACCCAAGTCGACTGATTGTCAGATGGTGACATTACGCCTGTCAAGTGAAATACGTATGTTGTGGATGAGTGCACTGAGATTACCATGGAAACCAGCTTTTGGTAACTTGGTGTGTGTGTTTTGGTGGTGGAAGGAAAGTGGGTATTTCTACAACAACAAAAAAATATTTGAGGAATTATTTTGAGGAAATTATCAATTAGAGAGATTCATCAATACATTAGCCTTCCATCTCCATTTGAGGAGGACTTTTTATTTTATCATGATTCTGTGATAACATATGGTGCTAAAGCAGGTCCACTCTGTCACTAACTTCTAATTGTACATCACTTGAAATGACTGACTGGTCAGTCTAAACTATTTAAGGTATAAACTATTTAATAATGATGAAAAGTACAGTACAATGCACTGGTAGTATAAGTACACAGTTAACATTAGTCTATTTCTCAAAATATGCTTGCTAGGTGCTTTGGATAAATATATCTGACAAATACCAGGACCATAACGAAATGAGATCAGTTTAATAATTGTGTCCTCACCATCTCTGTACCACTCGATCTCAGGCTTGTAGCGCTGCAGTGATGGATAGATGATCACTGTGCAGCCCAGGCTCATGGTCTCGCCCTCACGGCCGAACGATACGTCAAACTTGTCCACAATGTGGGTCTCAAAGGTAATGCCGTATTCACATACCCAGCCATCTGCCAGATGAGAAAACACTCAGTCAGAAACGATGCACAAGGCAGGAGGCTGCCAGCCCACTGGTCAGGGCGAACCCTGAGGAATCGGATCACTTCTAGGGATCCGATCCCGTCAGGCTGCCACCAACCTGGTCAGCAGCAGCCTTAGAAAATGGGCAGCACGTCAGGTGTGATGGACACAAGAGGAGGAGAATGGCAGGCTCGGAGATCACAGAGACATGGCTCTTCTGGGCACACACATACAGTACAAAGGGACTAGGGAAGTGTGAAGAGCTCGGAGACACCCAGAGACACCAGTGGACCCTGTAGAGGTTATTCAGTGTGCAGCACAAGACATCATGTGCAGTGTGCAAGAGACAGACATCATGAGCAGTATTTAGGACATGAACTGTCTCCATGCATACATTAGCATCACATAAGAACATTACAACGTATAAACAAAATGTTACAAAACCGTACTCACAATCTTACATTGACACACACACACACACACGCACGGACACACCCACGGACATGGACACAGACACAGACACACCCACCCACACACACACACACACAAACATTTTGCTCTTCAGTCACGTATATAAACACACACTAGGCCTGCTTATGTGTATCATCTGCAGGGCTACACTACGCAAGTCAATCCCATAAGAGGCATGTTAGGACAGCATGACTTACTGTAACAACAGACTAGAATCATGCTGCACTCTTTCTAGATCAGTGTGTGCTGTATTTTAGACTAGTGTATTTTAAATAATCACTAAGGTGCAAAAGTCGTGTAGATCAGGTGATCTTTACTCATTGACAACGTAGCAGTCATTTAAACTATAAATGGCTTTAACTGTAAGACTTTTTGAGCAGCAATAATGCATAGCATAGTAATGTATAAGATACATTTATATTTTTTATTTAAAATACAGGAACATTTCAGTTTAAAAGAGTGGAGAGAAAAAGATTAGACAGAGACCGACCATGCACATGAACATTCGCTCAAGAGGAAGAAGAAATTCTCAGTTTTCACCAAACACAGAACAAAGAGGTCACATAAACGACACAGAAATACCAAAGAAGCGTTCACCCAGCAGAGCGTGACCGCTCAGTTACCTGGTTCGGAGTTTGCCTTATCTGCATCCAGCGGACAAAAGACAAAATCAGCCGTTAGCGTGACAGATTTAGCATGTTAGCTCATGTCAGCCCCTTGCCCCTCTAAGTGGGTTTCACATTGATGGCGCAAAGGTCACTATTTCACATATGCAGAAGCACTGGTCAGCTGAAGCACATATCATTGGATCATTTGTTTCTATACTCTGTGTGCTCTCAATGTGAAGTCACATAAAATTAATCAGAATGAAAGCAAATCAACATAAATGCAGTGAGCAGAAAGCTGTCATTTATTAAAACTTACGTTGACTGGGAGTTGGCAAGTCTTCCTCAAATTCACCTTTGAACCCTATACAGAAAGAGGACCACATATAAAGGTTTAAGAAACTCATGGTCAAGACTTCAGAAAACAACAACTGTCAAATTCTTAACAGAAAACTAGTGCCGACTCATATGCCATGCCATTTCATTATCATGTAAATTAATCTCACCATGTCTTTCTCAAGGACATAGCCAGTGTGTATTAACCAACATCAATATTAATGTATTAATGTGTATAAAATGTGCCCTAAAGTTGAGTTACTGCCAGCAGGGCAGGGCCTGTGTCTTGGTTCTAAATGAAAAGGTTTGCATGCTTTAAGGCAACTTTCTATTAACGGTGTATTATATTATCTATCAGATATGTTCCTTGTGATGGTGGACAGCCTAGTGGGCTGCTGCAGGGGACTGAGAGACCTACTCTTGACGACGACTGAAGCGAAGGCAGAGAGCTCGCCCTTGCTGTTCATGGCGGATACACGATACTGTGCCGTGTCATCAAAGTCACATCTGAAAGGAGAGAGGTCCACGTGACCAACAGGGACAAGACATGCAGACTGTACCACCACAGGGGCAACACGCGCACACACACACATACACACACACACACACACACACACACACACACACACACACACACACACACACACACACACACACACACAGCAGCAGCATAGTAATTCATAGTCATAAACTGCATGTATTAATACTGACAATCATAGGAACACTGTTAACACATAAAACATAATAAACACACACACACACACACAAACACACACACACACACACACACACACACACACACACACACTTTAAATCATGCCAAAGCATGTGTGCTGAGACTGAAAAGAGTTCCCTGAATCCAAGCCCAGCATGCTGAGGAATAAATAGCCTGTGAAGTGATGTCATGACAGCCAGGTGCTGGGGGATTGGCATTACAGTAATTCACAGGCTTGCGTTCCATCACTGGTAATGCAGTAATGCAGTATCACAAAATTGGCCATTCTGCCTTCATCGTAGGTTTGTGTTTTTTGTGTGAGGGTATAATGCTATTGTATATAAATATGTGGTGGGCGGAGTTGTGTATATCAGTTGTGGTTGATGGCAGAGTTCTATAATAAGGCACAGCAGTAGCTGGCCTGAGAAAGAATGTCCCTTGTGTGTGTGTGAGTGTGTCTCCTCTGTAGGTATTTTTAGATGTCCTCATTGTTATCGACAAGAGCAAAAAGAAACAGTGCGCCTCTTGAGCCTAGAATTCAACAGCAATGCTAGAATAAGGTGGGCAGTGAAATGACCCAGACTATTCAGACCTCAGTTTAGATGGTATAGATCTATATTTTGTATGTTTGTATGTTTGGGGTTGAGGTGGGGTTGTTATAGTTACCATTTGTAAGCATTGATATGGAACGGTGATTAAACTTTTTACCAGATCTATTTCATACATAATAGGTGTCCTGTTATTCAGACATTAATAGCCACCCCACCAGCCAATCAGAAAAGAGTATTTCTTCTCTCCGGTTGATAAATACCTGTTGATCTCCAGGGAGTGCACATTATATTTGCTCTCCACCTTGTACTTCCCAGGGTCCGACATAGGGTCAATGCTGACATTGTTCTTATACCTGAGGACAGAGAGGGAGCGGAGGAAAGAGGCAGGGGAGAAAAAGAGAAGCCAGGAAAATAAGAACGAAGAGAAAGGGACATGACGAGGAACAGAGGACATCGATACTGACAGTGTCTCTCTGCAGTGTTGATGGCACTGAGCTGAGAGTGGACATCACATTCAAATGGAAAAATGGAAAGATGACATAAAGCACAAGGAGAGCAGAGGTGGGGCACTTGGGCCACATGTTAGGGCAGGAGAAGAGAGAACATTCTGTTTTAAGTTTATATCTATGTTAAACTTTACGCTTTAAAAATATGAGCACTGCTCACGTGTGTACGTGTGTGTGTGTGTGTGCGTGTGTGTGTGTGTGTGTGTGTATGTGTGTGTGTGTGTGTGTGTGTGTGTGTGTGTGTGTGTGTGTGTCTGTGTGTGTGTGTGTGTGTGTGTGTGCACGCGTGCGTGTGTGTGTGTGCGTGTGTGTGTATTTGTGTGTGAGCGTGTGTGTGTTGGGGGTAGGTAGGGCTCATGCATTTTTGGGCCCCTAGACTTACCAGACCACTCGGGGCTCAGGCCAGCCAGACACAGTGCAGTGGAGCCTCACACACTGCTTCTCCCACACAGTGTGGGAGCGCGGCTTTATCACAAACTCGGGGGTATGCATCAGGTTGTCCTCGTTCATACGCTTGTGGTACTCCTCGTTTTCATGGATCTGGGGGCAGGCCAGTCATAATCCTTCACTCGCTACATACAAAACTAACCATGCACAATCTGCACAGGCCATTCAGCATTCTTGGGAATCACCATTCAAAATTCACAATGCATTAAACAAGCACAATGCATTTACATATATTGTATGAGACCTGAATGCTGTCTCTTTCTGTCCTTTATATACTGTCTAGTAACAGTGCAACAGTGTAACAGTGTAACAGACAGCGTAACACTGACAGTAACAGTAACAGTGATAAACTGTGTGTAAGTATGTGTGTGTGGATGTCTGTGTGTACATATGTGTGTCTTGGTTTCGTATGTCTATTCAAGGCCACAGGAATCATCACCTCCTTCAAGACACCCTGTGGTCATTAACACACAGTACCAACAACAAGTCCCAAGACAACAAGCTATCCGAGACACTGGCAACAGCCGAGACTGGGCCTCTGGGAGTACCAGAATGCCCTCCTAAATGAGAGGAGCCAGGGAGCTGGCACATAGGGAAGAAGCTAAAGTTAACCCCTCTCTTTAAGTCTGAGCCTTATTAAAGGCTCTTGTCATGGAAACTGACTCCTGCCCTGCGGTGTTGTGAATGACTCGGTCACTGTCGTGGAGGATTAGCATGTGTGGGGGATCTGCCGGCTGATTGGCAGCTGTGGCGTACAACTGACCCTCTTGGTGAGCGAGATGCGCTCGGCAGACTCCCTCATGACAGTGCGGCGGGACGTGTGCTCGCTGCGCTCACTACGCTCCATCTCCACGCCGCTGGTGAAGAGGCCCCGGCGCGCCATGTAGCCCGAGCTCTCCTTTAGGCGTGCCTCCTCCGTGTCCGAAAGCCCACTTGCATACTCCTGACTGGGGTGGAAGGGGCAAGATGGGATGGGGTGGGGGGGTTGGGGTCAACATTGGTAGTTGAGGAAATGACTCTCTGCCTTTCTGCCACCTCTAAGGGCTAAGCTACACCAGGCACATAACTGAAGCGTTCCATTCACGTTGCGTCTGCTGCAACAGTTTGCTTCCACTATAATCAATGGAAGTAGCCTCACCAGACGTGATAGTGGCAGGTACATTTAAAAAAAAACACCATTCTTCTAAAATGGATTTTACGAGTCATGAACGGAACGCTTCAGTTACGCGCCTGGTGTAGCTTCCCTGTAAGTCCGAAATTACACTGGAAGCTGCTGGCTTCAGTAAGCAGCCAGCTCCTGCAGTGGTCATTACCTGCCCCTGAAGATGGGCACTACATAGCCGATGATCTGGTTCTCCTTATCCATGGCCAGGTAGGTGGGCTTCGCCCGCTTGGGCAGTGGACTCAGTCTGCTCTCATCCAGAGCAGAGAAGGTTGCTGCAAGACTACAGTGGTACATAGCATATGATCATACTGCATGTGCTGGTGTACACTGGTATGTATAATGCGCATACATGGAAAATACATCTTGTAGGGTGAATGGGAAGAGGGGAATGGGGTTGGAAGCTTTAGCAGCCAAAGGTGGAGGATCAAGGAATGAAGATGGAGGAATTATTCAGAATTAATCGGGTGAAGTAGGGAAGAGTTAGTGCCCTCAGTTGACTGGTGCTCTCAAAGACATGAAACCCAATCAATCATCACATCAATAGTTCTCTGAATGTCAAATATGCTTTAACACAGACCGAGAGAAAAACATTTGATCATCACCAGCTGACAGAGTAAGTTGAAATAATCCTTTAATTCAGTCTTAATTGAAATATAACAAATAACTGTTGCTATCCAAGGTCATATTTTATTCTCACAACCACGGCCACACAACCTCACAACCACCACACATGTCTCTGTTCTCTGACACATACACACACACAGTGAGGGTTACAAATACTAAATGCCTACTGAAACTGTTAAGATGCATCAGAGGTAAATTACAAACTATTGGAATGTCAGTACACATATTGAATTTCCCCTTGGGGATCAATAAAGTATCTATCTATCTATCTATCTATCTATATTTGTGTCTGTGTGTGTGTGGGTGATTGAGTGGGTCATTTGATCATTTGTGTATGTGTATGTCCCGAACAGAGTCCTAAATGGAAGAATATATGTAGGCTACAATAGCGCAATGAGATAAATCACAATATACGAGGTGTTGTAAAAAACATTTTATACAATTCCTGATCAGGAATATTTCAAAAGGTAGGTAAGTACTTCCAATTATAATCTGAGGCCCCTGATTCACATGAAACCATCCTATAATAACAATGACTACAGAGAGTCAAATTCAGATTTTCATTCACATGTTCCATTTGCAATTTCCCCTTAAGCTTTGTGTCACATTCTCTGCAGCAAACAAGACCAGGAAACGTTACAATGCCATACCACAATAATCCAGCAGCTCCCCAAAGTTAGAAGCACAGCGGTATAGCAGCAGGTGGGCTGGAGGAGACTGCCACTCTTACCACCTCTCCACAACAGAACAGCGCCCTGACCCTCATGGCCCCCTAAGACCATCTCCCTTTCCAGACTCAGGTCGGAATGCTTCATGATGGATCATGAGTACAGGAGCTCTCCTTTCACCATGGGAACGCCAGAATAATTAAGTGCCCATTCACAACATAGAACGAATTCCCTAACAACTGACAAAATGTCTTCAGGGTATCATGCGATATCAACAAATGCTTAATGTGTCTCCTTTGTTACATTTAGGATTATGTTTCAGTTCTTAATAAACAAAAGCTAATGCTCAAATCTGACTCTGAGTAATACAAAGACTGACACAGACTGAAAAAAATATGTCTTAAGGGTCATGAACGCTGCCTGTGAAAGTAATATTCGTTCTCATATTGTCAAAATAAATCCAGGCATCCCAATTATTGTCCAGATCTTAATTTATAGCACTCTGTTGTCTGACCTGTCCCAGTAAAGAAGCAGGAATGATGACTTAACATGTCCTATGGTCCTCCATGTCTATATGTCCATGACCAGATCAGACCTTAAGACCTTTCACTGCTCTTTGACACTCTATCCAGGTATAAGGCTGAGGTGACAGGAGGGTAAAGGGAAACACTAATAAAGTCAACTGAATCTATAAAAAAGACACCACCAACCAGAAAGACCTTGTAAATAGACGTTCCATATCCACTCTCACTGGCACTGGCATTGACTCTCACCAACTGATTGTTTTTTCATTTGAACATTCAATTTTTAATTATGTGCCAACTGCCAAAATAAATATCCATTGTTAAAGGATTATGAACCGATAGAATATTAACTTCACTGGACCTTTCTTTTAAAACACCTGCCTTACATTAATATTGACTATACCGTTATCGTTGTACATGTTCATTCAAAAATATATTACCTTTATTCTGCTATATTTCAGCTCAATTTTACTTTTCAAAAACTACAACCCTTTAGAAAGCTTTTCTAAACAGCCAAAAATAATTAGCCATGTGCAAGAAGGAAATGGGATCTGTCGCCCAGACATATGGAAGTGTTATAAATATTATGTCACAGTAGGCCACTTATGTTCTAATCGTTTCAGCACCTTGGGTGTTTACCATGCCTGGTTTAGTTGGGGACAGGGGAATGGACCGAAAATTTTCAATTTTAAAAAAGCTAATCTGGTACAACAATGCAGCCAAAGAATTAACTTTCTAGACAATGAGTATTAACAAAGTAAAGATGTGCTGTCTATCAAAGGAAATTCAGAGATTCACTTAGACAGCATTGAAACAAATCTCTCCACTAACCAGATGCTCCACTCTATAAATACCAAAGTGATATATGGAAAAAGTGGGCAACAACACAGTGGTGGTGTGGCTATGCATATGAGTGTGTGTATGCATGAGTGGTAAAGCAACAAAGCTTAAAATTTGAATAAAAATAAATAAATAAATAAATAAAAAACATATGCAAAAATGACATGCACAAAATCAAGGTAAGCATATAAACTGTAACCACAACATATAATCCACTGGCATCTGCACACATATCAGGGACTAATATTTCACTGTGTGCATATACCATAACAAGACACAACACCACACTCCCTCATCAAAGCAACCCAATCAGCTACTTGCTTTAGCATCTGCTAGAATGCCATGGAAGATCAATGAAAAGCAAATCAAAGACAAACCTGCCAACACAAAGGTTTAGCTAAACACCAGACCCATAATATGAAATACCACCTTTACTATAGGTCGGACAGGAGCTTGATTAGGGGAGCAGTGAGGTTCAGTTCAAAGCACCATATGAGCAGCACAGAGGGAATTCACATGCAGACATGCAGTATTCACAGACATATTAAGGCTTTGTTGTTATCTTTTGTGAAGGGATAGGGTTCTGGGGGTGCTGGTAAAAGGAGGAGGAAGGAAATATAGCGATTTAAGGAAGGTGTAGTCTCTGAAGTGGATAGGAAAGGTCGATGCATGTTTAGGGAGTTGACTAGAATTATGAGATGGGAGTTGAGTTTCGGGGAGGGTCCATGCCCTGCTGGATTACACCCTCTTACCCCTTAGAGCTGCTCTTGCTGTGGGCGGAGTAGCTGCTGGAGCTCTGCTGGTATTGGCTGATAGCAGACTGGGTCTCCCGACTACGATATCCACGATCATAGTGTCGGTGGTGTTTCTGATAGAATGGCAATGATCCTGACATCCTGCACGGTCTTCCCAATCCAAAACTGTATCCACAAACTACCTGAAACCTATGTTTCTCTCACTGGTAATGGAGAATACTGATCAGTGGCATTACCAGACAGGACCTCTGTCAATAGACAGGCAATTTTAAACATTTATTATTATTATTATTGCTTGAAAAGATGGATGGACTAAGTTGTGATTTATGATGGCTTAAGTACATTCTCCAAGATTTCTTTTTAGATGCTTGTGTAGCTCCATTAACTACTTTTTGAGAGTTTGTTAATCAATTTCTTGTCAATGTGATGTTCATTATGATCAAAGATTTAGAAATAAATGTATGCTATATTTATATATTTTTTGTCATATGAGAACATGAGAATAATGCAAATTTAGGTTAGAGGGTTTGATAATAGGAATATGTAGGCCTAGATAACCAGTTTCTTCTCAAGAGCCTGTGAATATGGAATTCCTCTTCCATCAGTACATGCATTCACATTCAACATGCACAATAATATCAGTGGACGAGATCAAAACTGACAGCCACACAGTAGGCTAATATTAGCCAGCTGAATGGTTCAATATATTTCATGTTCCATCACTTGTTCATAGACATAATGTATATCGTTTTAGAAATAATCATTCTTTCATTATTAGTCAGGGCAACATAATTAATCATATTTTTTCTCACCTAGTCCAAAGTGACTTTGAGCCGCTGAAAGCCGCGCTATGAGTTGTCCAACTCCGGGTGCTAGCAACCAAGCCTTGAAATCCACGCAAAGCCACAAGAAGGTACGGACGCAGTGCACAGGGCTGCCGTCTACACAACAAAAATAATGTTGGCGCTCGGCGGAATGTTGAAGCCACAGTCAAGTCCTTGTATGGCCAGAGAGACCGTTAAATATAGCCGAGAGTGAAGAGGCAAGGCTATCTCACCTCTCAACTAACTGGCTGAACGCACACCGGTGCAGGGAGGGAGCCTCGATAGTTCAATCTGTAAACTTGGGTTTCCATGCCCCCAGAGGTCAAATCAGCCAAATGCCGGCTGGTTGACAGCCTTAGGCGCTGGCATAGGTCCGTTCAGTTTAATTCGATAGGTCAAGATAATGGCCTACGTCTTCGTTAAAGCAGAGCACCAACTGTGGCTTTGGTCATGAAATTAAATTAGTAGCCTATTCCCTCTTGCATATTGACAGCTGACTCTGAATCAGCCCTGGCCCCTGGGTCTGGTCCTCAGACTCACTTACTGTAATAATGACATGTGAGAATTTAAGCAATTCAGACATGAATGTGCTGAAGATAAAAACAAACTATATTTCTCACCTGTGCCATCATCATCACCCAATTCCACAATGGCTCCCAGAGGCAGCTATCAGTTTTGTGCTTCATTTTAGCCCATTCCCTGCCAAGTCAAGTCAACTTTATATAGCACATTTCATGTTGCAAGCACACATGTGCTCCAAAAAAAGAGAATAGCACAACAGACATGTCATAACCAAACAACAGATAAAATAGATAAAACTTAAAATATGGAAATATAAATACATACAGTAAATAGTGAATGTAAGTTAATAAAAATAAAAGATAATTACAAACAATTAAATAAGTAATAACAATAAACAATTAAAATGATTATTAATAATATTATAATTAATAATATATTATTATTATTATTATTATTATTTAAAACTACAAAATAGTTTAATTACTTAGCCTTAAAAGCCTAGTTAAAATACTTTAAAGCCTTTTTATTATTAGTCTTAAAAGCCTAATTATAGGGTGATTTTAAAAGAATACACTGTCAAAGCAGTCCTTTAATCATCCCTGTTAGTGGACCACACTATTTGTATTCAACAGTGCACCTATTTGATGTTTCTCTAGGTATTGTTATATTTCTGCTAGCTGTCCTGTCACTAAGAACAACAATTATTTTCTTTAAATTTAAGATGTATTTAACATTCTCATTGTATTCCAATATCATATTGCTAGGGGTTAGGGGAGACCACTGGTTGATGCTGAGCTTATCTCTTTCACTGCCTGGGACTCAGCTGTGGTTGAAACTAACTTTAGACAAGCTATTGTTACCTCTGTCACATACAACACATGCCATCAGACAGAGAGTATGTGTGGGTGTCTATGTCATCTGTGTGTCTTTCTTTGGATGGTAGTTTGGCCACTGTTATACATGTCATTTTTTTCTGTTTTGCACGAGACAAGGCCACGTGCTATCCTGTTAACACACGCACACACACACAAACCTGAACCCCACTCCACCCATTCGCTGAGTAACATACTCTCTGCTGTTGTGCCTGTTGTCTCATAAGGAGCCAGTGCTTAATATGGTACTTGATTGTCATTAAAGGCATAAATTGGGTGAAGGAAGGAAAAGACTATGGTTTAAAGACACCCATCCAATTATATATGTTATTTACAAAATTATTTAATGTGGCCTGCTGACATTAAAGTGTCTGTAGGTAGGTGTGTGTGTGTGTGTGTGTGTGTGTGTTTGTGTGTGTGTTTGTGTGTGTGTGTGTGTGTGTGTGTGTGTGTGTGTGTGTGTGTGTGTGTGCGTGCAAGAGAGTACATTTCTCTTTGTCAATCTCCTTGAACATCAAAGGACACTGGATGATGAGTATATCATATCTGAGAGATTATTGTTAACAGACGGTTAAGCCTCAATTACCTGTCTGTCAATATCAGCCCATAGATCACATGGAAAATGTCACTGAAGAGTATTCAATGTAACACTATGACAGAGAGAGAGAGAGAGAGAGAGAGAGAGAGAGAAAGAGATGGTTTGGAGTGTGTTCTGAGGCAGTACACTGATTCTTTTCTGTGTGTATGTGTGCGTGTTTTCGAATGTGTGTACTTTTTTCTGTAAGAGAATGTCTATTCAAAGGAAATAACAAATACAACATTTTTAAAGTTATTAATTTATCAGACAGTTTGATATTATCAATAAAAGTGGATGAAGACTTGTCGTTATTTATTCAGTATAATCTTATTCACTGATACAGGCTATAGACAAACAACATTGATGATCAGTTGATAAAGATGCTTCTATGGTTCGTTTTTCTTTTGCCAATTCAACAAAAGTCAGACTTGACTATCATCTGCTATTTTGGCACAAAATCAGTGTTGAGTGTTCAGTCAGTGGATGTCCATGTCAGTCAAAGCATGTGAAACCAACCACCCCGCAGTAGGCTACACATCCAGAAGCAGAAGTAAGCTATATTCTTCCTTGCTTTGAGTGGGTGAAGTGCAGACACACAAATTCCACTCCACCCAGGTGGATGAAAGGAAATCATGAAGCAACCTGCTTTGGGTGTCTTGAAAAGTGCTAAAATGCAACATGTTGTTATACACAATTGTAGAATGGTAAAGCCTTGGATGTGTTCAGCACATCCAAGCTAGTGAACCACAGATGTCATTGTCAAGCTAACGACAGTTAAGGAATACCCTCAAATTTGACTTTTCTACAGCTGTTATGTTCTTGTCCTTTTATGGAGAGCACACAGGTTTTGTACAAAACTCTTTACTTTCCACATCAACATCTAACTTCCCCAAGAATGTTGAAATGATCCCTTATATAATCATCCACTCTGTGTGAGTGCAGATCTATTTTTGCCACCCTTATCAGTATCCTCCCTCGCCTACTTACCTGTCTCACATCCTGTATCCAAATGGACCCACCATCTGCTGCTATAAACTAGTCTGTTTCATTGCTGCCAATGTCACACTGAATGTTATCAGTCGCTTTGTTCTGTGGTAGCCACAGTTTTATACCATGCAAACAGAACCTTTTAACCTCCTGACTACCAGCAGTTCAATTTAGTCTGAGGACATATGCACGGTGTAAACTATCTCCCACACCATGCATACTACTGTGCTAACTTCTTTTGTGGATGGGAAATTAGAATTTTCATCAGTGATTCATAAGTAATTGTTTCTGATACTATCTGTTTATTTCCTGACTCTTCCTAACACCCACCATGTTGTCATGACCATGAATCAGTCAAAGAAGAAGCAGAATTCAAGATACAGGGGTTGATGATTGTTAGTAGTTAGTGGTAGACTATTACTGTAAATGACCAGCAGAACATGAGAGGGCATTTACTCCACTTTCTGATGAAGATGCTCCCTCTAGTGGCTACCTCGTTGTTTGTGCTAACAAAAACGTGCAGAAATCATTAGGTTGAACAATAATACAGGACTCAATGCATCTTGGATAAGATAATACTCCCAATTTTTTTTATCAGAATTGGGGTGAGGTGGGGGTAGGGGTGTAGGCCAAGAAAGTGATCAATGCAGCATATCCAATCTGCCTTTGGGTTGGGTGATAAAGATTTTCCACTCAATTCATGGTCAATATAGTCAGACCAACATAATATGCAGGCCATCTTGTTGTATGAGCCGTAGCCAACTCTTTTTCAGTTGTCAAAAACTAAAGCAGCCTAACAGAAGTGTTGTGACTGACTTTGCTACAAAGCCTTCAACACCTATCCCTATTGGTCTTGTGTGTGCTTGCCAGCCTTGTTCCCTTACTTCTGCATACTTTAACTTTCATGGCTTCAACTTTCAATAGTTAGCTCAATAAAGTAGGCGATGCGCGCATGGGCGGATTATGAACTTTCGGGCCCCTGGACCCAGATCTATTAAGGGCCCCCACTATATGTCGTATACACATTTTTAATTTGTTTGATGTGATTTCCTGTATTCTGGTGCATTTTGGGGATGTGGCCAATACTAAATTCAACCAGATTCATAGCCTATGCATCCTGATTTGTTGATATTGAGGCAATGATTCCATGCAAAGTCTTGGGCTTCAGGGCCCCCTGACCCCTTGGGCCCCTGGGCCTGGGCCCGGTAGGCCTGTGCAGTAATCCATCCCTGGATGCGCTCGGATACTGCATCATGTCTGGTCTAAAAGTAGTTACAACACTGTGGAACTTACAGTTGTCATCCAACATCCACCATGAGTTTCAAATACAGTGCTTTGCCCCATATTCCTGCATAACTTGTATTTGCCCAATGTCCTGTTTTCTGTCCTTCCACAAAATAAATTCTCCTTTCCCTGTCACTAATCGGCAAAAAGATAACCTAGGCCCCCTTGTTCTCAAGTAGTACGCCAATGATTAGGTAACGACGTGTAGCAACCCTGTATGGGTCAAACTAGTTTACTAATCAAGTCAAGTCAAGTCAAGTCAAATCAACTTTATTTCTATAGCACATTTAAAAACAACCAAACCAGTTGAACCAAAGTGCTTACAATCAAACATAAAACAATGACAATGGTACAACAACAATAATAACATAACATGGGGGGAAAATACATAAATAATAGAAATAATAAACAAATTGGTCAAAAATAAAATAAAGAATAAAGTGTGTGTGTGTGTGTGTGTGGGGGGGGGGGGGGTATTAAGGTAGATTAAAGTCTTGGGAGAAAATGAAAGTCTTTAAGTTAGACTTAAAGCAGTCAATGGTTGGAGAGGACTCAATATGTACAGGTAGACTATTCCAGAGTTGGGGGGCAACAACAACAACAACATATGTAACTAGGTGCCAAACCACTGAGGGCTTTGAAGACAAAAAGTAAAATTTTAAAATTAACTCTGTGCTCCACAGGTAACCAGTGCAGCTTAGCCAGGAGTTGCTAACGTTTCTTAGAGCCACTTAATAATCTAGCTGCTGCATTTTGAACTAGCTGAGGTCCTTTGAGAGTCAGGCCTGCATATAATGCATATATCAGGCCTGCATGTAATGAATTACAATAATCTAGTCTAGATATTATGAAAGCATGTAGGCCTATAAGAGTTTCAAGATCGGAGAAGGACAGAAAGGGCTTCGGTTTTGCAATGGTTCTTAACTGGAAAAAAAGAGGAGTCACAGAAAACCCCAAGATTCTTGACTTCACTGTGGCAGTTTGCAGAGAGAGGTCCTAGTGCATTTTTCAAAATAGAAAGATAACTTGGAGGGCCAAAAATAATTATATCAGTTTTACTTTCGTTCAGTTGAAGAAAATGTCTTGCCATCCAGCATTTGACATCACTGAGACAGTTAAAAATATTCTACAAAAAACAAATGCCATTACTGTTAACAGGCAGGTAAAACTGAGTGTCATCTGCCTAGCAGTGATACTGAATGTTATACTTTTTAAAAATTGAGCCAAGGGGTAGCATATAAAGAGAGAATAAAAGAGGGCCCAAAAGAGAACCCTGAGGAACACCACACTTTATAGGGGCAGAGGAAGAGGAGAAATTGCCTAAACTAACTGAAAATGATCTATCACTAAGATAAGAAGAGAACCATTGCAAAGCAGAACCCTGGAGACCAACTTCATCCTCCAAGCGTTTTAATAGGATGTTATGGTCGATGGTGTCAAATGCTGCACTCAGATCAAGAAGCACCAAGAGGGCGCAAGATCCAGAATCAACTGCTAAGAGAATGTCGTTTTGGACTTTAAGCAAGGCCGATTCAGTGCTATGCAGAGATCTAAAACCTGATTGGAATTTATCACATATATTGAACTCACTCAGATAAGAAGAAACCTGAGAGAGGACAACTTTTTCTAGTATCTTTGACAGAAAAGGTAATTTAGAAATAGGCCTATATTTCTTCAGGTCACTGGGCTCAAGGCTAGGTTTCTTCAGTAAAGGTTGCACAATTGCACGTTTAAAACCTGACTGGACCACTCCATTGGTTAGTGAGTGATTAATTATGGCCAATACAAGAGGGCAGATGATGGTAAAAACTTCTTTAAAAAGGCATGCAGGTAAAACATCTAAGTGGCAGGATGTAGTTTTCATATGGGAGACCACCTCAGAAAGCTGGGAGGAAGATATAGCCTGAAACTGTTGGAGGCAGCTAGGTGAAAGTTCTATCACTGAGGGATCCGAATCCGGAGGTGAGATTTGAGATTTTATTTTGTCAATTTTATCGATGAAGAAGTTGAGGAACTTCTCACAGATTTCTGTTGAAGGGGCAAGAGTAGATGACGCAGAGGCAGGATTTAAAATAGAATTAATGGTATTGAATAGAATTAACTTTTGGCCTATGAGCATTATTGTTGATAAGCTGAGCATAATACTCAACCTTTGCTGCCTCAACAGAGTTTTGGTAGATCTTTAGAGAATCTCTGAAAAGGTCATAGAAGACCTGAAGCTTCTCTTTTTTTCATTTGCGCTCTGCTTTCCTGCAAGATTTCCTGACAGAACGGGTCGTGGCATTTAACCATGGAGTGGTGATAGTTTTGACACGCTTTTGTTTTAGTGGGGCAACACCGTCTAAGGTCTCAAGACAGGATGCATTAAAGAGAGTGCCTAATTCTTCAATGTCAGAGCAGGTAGAAATAGCAACAGAGATAGTAGGTGAGTGAGAGAGGATGAAAGTATTAGAGAATGTTGTGGCTGTGGTGGAATTAATAGAACGGGCAAAGGAATAGGACTTAGGGGCAGATACAGGGGGACAAAACAAAATAGATTCAAAAAATTAAAAAATGATCAGAGACCCCAACATCCATAATTTCTAAGTTGGAAACATTGAAACCATAAGACAATACAACTGGCCTGCATGAATATGCGCCCTGACCCATACATACCTTGCCGTTTCTGTTTTCACCAACCCATTGACTGAGTTTCTGTGGAGTAAGAACATCATAAGGGCATCCCATAATGAGCATCTATGGCCCATTTTCTCTCCTGCTGATATTCCACTTCTCAACATCACACCAGTTCATCATTGCCCTTGTTTTGCTTGAGAGGCTGCTGTTAATCGCCTAGCCTATCTTTGTGATTGGGAACAAAACCATTTGTCTCCTGTGGTGTAAGATGTGCTTACCCCATGCTATCAAATTGCCACCAAGACCAAAGCCTGGTTTTTCCACTGTGTGCATTGAGCATGCTTAAATGCTTCATTACACTTCTTCCGTGTTTTCATTGATGGGGCACTGTTCTTGAGGATATCCTTCTGACAGTCATCTCCAAACTGGTCTTAGCACATTTGAACTCCTCCACCAAGCTGGCCACTAGTGACAAAGTGGGTGCAGCTTTGTGTAACTTTTAGCGCTTGAAGGGGATGACGTGTTTGGTGCCTGAAGTTGTTGCCACTACATTTGCAGAAGCTCAGACCATGATTCTAAAGTGGTGTGACTAATTTGACATGGAATTAAGGGATATAGTTGTTGGGGAGAAGGTGAGAGAGAAGGTGAGAGAGTGGGTGTTTTTTTTTTTCAATCCATAGCCAAGGCAATACAGAATTCAAAAGAATGCATAGGCCACAGCACATGTATGCTCATAAACAATTGAAACCATAGCATGTGTATGTATGCATGTTCCTCAACCCAGGTAAAATAAAATATATTCCAGACTTTTCTAGGGGCCTGTTTCCCCTTGGACCCCTATAATCAGTAGTGGTTTTACCCCCAGTCCGACGCCCCTGGCTGACTGAATGAAATGTCTCTATAGTTAAAATGCTATCACATGACTAATTTTAGAGATGTGACATGGGCTGGACCAACAGGTGTAGCATGAAATGTGGGTTAGCACTGTGAGTAGGCTAGCACAATGTCTCTAATCAAGGACAATGAGTCATCACAATAATGTAGGCCTTGTCTTTCTGCATCCTGTTTTTCTGTAGGCCTATAGGCTATACAAATATATTAGTCTACTTCTTGAACTTACTTGTTGAAGTACACATAATGATTGTTGAAATTGAATTTACTCATTGATGTATACAAACAAACAAACAAACAAATAAATAAAGGCCTTGGGGGAATCATACAACAAGATGAAACTACTCCATTTTTTAACAAACAAACTCAAATAAACTAATAGCTTTATTTAAGTGATTCAAAAATTGTATCATCGTCATTAATCATGAATTTTCGGGATGCGCTCAGCCAACTGTTTCTCGTTCTCCGTAAAAGGACATGTAGAAAGAATGTAGACGTAGACACAAGGTTGGGAGTGGGGCAAAGGGGAAGGAACTAAAAGAAAAGTAATAGGGGTATTGTGTTTGGGCGTCGGGCACTGTATGAAATAAAGCTAAGATATGTGTTTCTTTATTTGTATATTACTTCATTCAAAGTAAACGATACTTGTGCAAATACATTTAATTGACTAGGAATTGTATTTAATCGCACTTACAAATAAAGATGGATAAGAGATTTAGTATAGTCTACTGAGGTCCCCTACATTTGGAATAGTCTGCGTTTCCTGTGCGGAACCTACACCAATATCAGGAAGTTAGGGCGGTGGTTGAAGAAGATCAGCGCCTCCTGTGTGAAAGCCGTTTCTCGACGAAGTGTGAGTTTAAGCTTTGTGTCATATTATGATAGAAACTTGTAGTTTGTATTACCTTATATTGATTTAATCACCAGTATAATATTGTTTCTACCTGACAGAAGTCATCTCTGGCAACACATTTAGGCTAGCAAAAGAAACCAGTGTTAAATGTGATAGCTTGTTAACGCTAGTTTGCGATATTTAGGGACATCCGATAGCGTTAAGCATCATTCAGAATGGACTTGTAGTATATTTTAAGTTTAAGTTACTTTACCAGTAAGCGGTCGTAAACATGATTTACAATGACATTTTTATTTTCTCAACACATTGCCGCATCTATATGTGTATATAAAATTAAGAACTTGTCCGGTCCTACAAGCTCCGCAAACCAAGCTAGGATGCGTAGTTAGCCGACATTAGCTGACGTAATTATGCTAGCCTAAGCCTGTCAATCCAGTGGTTTTAAAATGTAAAATGCTAACCTTATTTATTTTAAATTTAAATCGAAGGACTTAAAATTGCCGACTTAAGGACATTTGCCACCGGTTGTAGCATTACTATAACCCCCAAACGCTTCGTGAATCTTTAAGTTACCTGGTTAACGAAATGTTGCAAGAGGCCCAACATTTCCTGTTGTTTTAATAAGTAGCATTCTAGCTAACATTTGGCTAGGATAGGTGGCTAGCCTTTAATGTGAGCTGACTTATCTATCTCTTCGCGTGATTAGATCATAAATTACGTTTTTAATTTAGTACGTTCTTAAGGTGAGATTTTTGTCTGGAGTGTGCTTACATGCGAAAAGCTAAACTACTCAAGAGTGTTAGTCGCAGACACAAACAAGAAGTGCCACATTCTGAGAACCTAGTTTCCATTTAGGTCATGATCTAATATCCACATCTATATTCGGCTTCTCAGGGGCTCTGTATGTAGGACGCCAGGTTACTTGACGCGCTTTCTTTTATTGTACTCACAACATATACTTCTCTTCCCATTAGGCTGACGTTACGTTGACTTTGTCTCCCCACACAACGATTACGTAATATCTTTATCAGTAACGTTACCAGTTTCTATACTTGCACTGTGAGCTAGTAATCTACCGGTCTGTCTGGCAAAAACACTAGTTGAACTATGAGAGTTCAGAGGCTCTGTCAGACTCCTACTGAGGGAAAAGACCCCTTGCTCCCCCAGCTTCCCACGGGAAACACTAACATGCCTGAATAAGGACTCCATTTTCGCATCACCAGTTTTCCTGTCTAAAGTGGTCCTGTTAGAACAAAGCTTTGGATGTGGTTGCTCTTTTGCCTTTTATAGAGTTGCTGTGACATCCCACAGGGAATCAAGGCCACATTATTAGATTCCTGCAGCAAGGCTCTGTTAGGCATGACTACTCAAATCCTTTAAGTAATTATGTTATCTAGTGGGCTTGTTTTGGATTTTGTTTTGCACAGCTACACTGTGCAGAGCTCTCCTGAAGGTTCAGGTTTTAGTTGATTAATACACAGGATGTCATCTGTGCTTGATTTTGTGTGGCTGAATGAGTGCTTCATCTTGAAGCTTTTGAATTGTTTGGTCTATGACTTCCCAAGACATGTGGCTTGCTACTGCAATTAGACATACCCTCTTCTTTTTTACCTGTAAAAATGTGTCAATATACTAACAAAGTGTAGTAATAAACTTTACTTTTCAGGCATTTGATTACATTTTGCTTAGACTAATTTAAAACTGGTCTTATTACTCCAACCAGGTAAGAACACCAAAACAGCAACATGTCTAGCAAAAGGACCAAGGCCAAGACCACCAAGAAGCGCCCTCAGCGCGCCACCTCCAATGTCTTCGCCATGTTCGATCAGTCACAAATCCAGGAGTTCAAGGAGGCTTTCAACATGATTGACCAGAACCGTGATGGATTTGTAGACAAGGAAGATTTGCATGACATGTTGGCATCTCTGGGTGAGTAACTTAAAAAAAAAAAAAAAAAAAAAAAAAGTGTCTCAAACTAAATGTTGTCAACACCTGCACATGAGATGCCACATGGCATTATGTTTTGCCGTTTCATCAGATGAATGGAAATGAAATTGACTTCATGGTAAGGGGTATGCTTGCATCGTTTTGAAATGGCCTTATGTAATTTTCCATCCATAAATATGTGTTTCTAGGCAAGAACCCAACGGATGAGTACCTGGAGGCCATGATGATGGAAGCACCAGGGCCCATCAACTTCACCATGTTCCTCACAATGTTTGGTGAGAAGCTGAATGGCACAGATCCAGAGGACGTGATCAGAAATGCCTTCGCATGCTTCGACGAGGAGGGCACAGGTAGGAACCAGTATCTTAATTTGAATATGAAAAAGATGGTCATCAACTGGTCTTCAGGAATTTCATTGGGGTTATTAATGCCATTATGTCGAGACTTAATTTTTAGCGCCTGAAGGGGATGATGTGTTTGGTGGTTGAAGTGTTGTCACTACATTTGCAGAAGCTCAGACCATGACTCTAAAGTGGTGTGACTAATTTGACTTTCAAAGTAGGACTTACTGCCCTAAATTATCTGCAGAGATGATGACCCACATTGGTGTGGAGAATGTTATTACATTCAGATAACACTATAGTAGTGCTGTTAAGTCTTCTCTGTAGACTACTGTAAACTTGTTTCTCTCTCTCCAATTAAATGGTTATTTTGCATGTAATCATTTCTGAGGTGCAATAAACGGATGATTGCAGAATGAGCTCATTCAATTCTTTTTCGAACTCTTGGGAGGTTTATCTAGTAAACGTTCAGTGTGCTTTTTAGACTTGTTCTGTCCTCCTCAGTGGTATGTTGCCACATGTTTTACATCAGAGGATGCCCTTTATTAAATTCAGCCTGGATGGCCTTGTTTCAGTGGTGTACATGTTTAAACTCGATTCACGTAGGAGGCTTTTAGTGGCAGCTGTGGAGATGAGTTAACAACTTCCAACTTGCTCTTTTTCTGATGGAAAGATGTTTAATTTAAGATGTTGACTTCAAGATGTTGACTTCATGGAACTTGCCTGGATTTACAACTACCTGTTAAAACAGTCAGTTTATCAAGTACAGCTTATTTTTGGTACACTTTGACATATGGTAAAATCAGTTGGTGATTTGACTGTTCTCAATCATTCGATGGATTTTGTGTCTGAATGGCTAAAACGTTTAGGCCTATAACCTCTGCTAAAGACTTGAGGCAGCGGCATCATTAACTTGTTTTATAATAGAAATCTTATGTCTTGTCCTCTTCGCAGGCTTCATTCAGGAGGACTACCTGCGGGAGCTGCTAACCACTATGGGCGATCGCTTCACAGATGAGGAGGTAGATGAGCTGTTTAGAGAAGCACCCATTGACAAGAAAAGCAACTTCAACTATGTGGAATTCACCCGCATCCTCAAGCACGGCGCCAAGGACAAGGACGATTAAAAACACTGCTTTATTCTGCTTACCACCACTCTCCCTTTCTCCCGTCTTCGGTAAACCCGTGTCCGCCCTCACTCCGGTTAGAACTCTGCATGTCTGCTGTAAACTTTGACAGAGTTTCATGAGATGGGCTACTTTAGTGTGTATGTGGGGGATGGTGTGTATCCAACATGCTTACTTACAAAGTTCAAGAATATTCCAACCCCATCAAGCAGGTCCTTTTATTTTGTGCTTAAAAATAAAACCAGTTTAAATGTGAAAACTCAACATGGAATTATGGAAAGCACCTCTGGTTCTTGTGATGGCCTGGCTTAGCTGAATTTTTACATTTTGTAATAAATATGGAACTTTTTAAATAAATCTACTCTATCCAAATATCCTTAGCTGTTCACACCATGTGTTTGTAGTCATTGATTTATAGTTTAGTCTTAGTTAATTATTTTGTCCAGTAGTTAATAAAGTGGGTTCGCTTAGAAGTGGGTAAAATATAAAATGTCTTGACCGTGAGAGCCATTTGTGAGGTTGCAGGCCATTTCTGTCTGTGGTTGCATACCTTCAGTCCTGTGGGCATGTGAGGACATGCAGTTTTTCAGAAGACTTGTTAAACTAATGTAACACCAGTTTAGAGGTAAGAGATTCCTGGCCATCATGGACTTAAAGAAGAATATTTCACTGGCCAATAAGGTTATCACTGGTAGCCAGGAAAGTGTCTACAGCAGTATTAGTATTTATTTAACTAAAATGGCTACAGCGAAGTGTAATGAATCGGCAGTTATTTTGGCATGAAGAGGAAACATTTCTCTCCTGTAGAAAATTATTAGTGCTTTCTCTCAGTACTTTAAAATGGAACTGGACCTTAATCTGGTCCCATGAGAGAATGTTTTGTCTGGTATAGAGAAACCCTGATGCCTGAGTGTAGTCCATGCTTAATGAACAAACTATTGTAATGTTGACACTTCTTGCACATCACTTGGTGCAATGTTGCCTTCCTCACAATCCTCAGATGTAATGATTAGTTATCTGGTCTGGTGAACCTTCATTCTAGTATACATTATAAATGTAACCATTAGCTCAGATTTACTAGGTAAATATGTCTGCAATGTCCTTCACAATGTGTGCTGTTATGGCTGCTTCATGAAGGGTGTCACTGGCTCCCTCTGCAGGAGGGAAAATGGTCAGTGAGAGCTTAAGGTTTACTGTATGATAACCACTTTATCTAAATAAATCATTCTTACTCTTTTGATGGATAATGCATGCAACATGTCCGTCTGGCATAAACTAAAGTTAATTTAATTGCTAGGCAAAATTATTTAGTTAATTTAATATCATGTGCACTGTCTTACAGTGGGTCAGTGCAATGTTTGGGTGTGTTAACAAGGAGGTTCTATGTCACTTAATTCCTTCAAAGCCACTTTTGTGAAAGAAAAAAACACACAACCAACTCACATTTCATGTTACAAAGTGCAACTAATTAGCATACTTATACTTGATTACGCCCTGTGGTATGTCAAAGCAAGTATCATTGCCTTTTACTGAGATACTCAACAACATTCACAACAGCAGCCAGACATAGAAGACAGAAATGTGTGAATAAATCATGAAAATGCAAGGAGTATTCTTACAAAATACCTAGAGAAATATGTCTGTTTAGATTTTTATTTTTTATCCAGAGTTCCTATAAATCATGGAATTTCAAGAATATCATGGAATTTTGATAAAGTCTATTCCAGACATGAAAAGTAAGGGAAAGTTGTGGAATATTAGGGTATTGTATTGTAGCAGTTAGAAATGTTCTTGCCAAAATACATGAGATTTAACATTTGACCTAGAGTGGGAACCCTGTTTATCACTATCAAAGTCAGGGCTTTATCTCCAATTCCAGCTGGATTTGGAAAAGAGCAGGTTGCTTTTTTTTTTTTTTTTGTCTATTTGAGAAATGTGTGGGTCTTTTATGGTTCCTTTGTCGCATAAAGATTTGTACATACTGAAAGAGGTATGCACAAATAGACGTGTATTTGTAAATACACAAACACAAATATACAAATGTAACATACAAATATATAAAGTAATTAGTCTTCACCTGATCTCTCACCTTCATACAGTCATTTGGTGTACTGTTATATATTTACAATTTATTCATCTTACACCATAATGACTCCATGTTAAGATGCTGTAAAATTTAGATGTAAATTTGGTAATGTACTGGAAACACAGTAATATTTTTGATGCTTGTTTTTCTTAAATATTCTCCTCATGAGAATGGCACATCTGTTATATTAGTTCAGTTTGCCAAAATTATCACCATCAATATGAGAATGGTCCATCTGTTTAAGTTTGGCCTTGCACTTTCTGTATTAAAAGATGAGGAAAGGTTCAAAACTTGTAGAACGAGCAGAGATAGAGCAGCAAAACAGAGAAGTCCAAAAAAGGTTACGTTTTCATTCTGACAATAACAAAAATTTTAAAAAATTGTATGTGTTTTTATCAAGTTGTTTCATAATCTTACAATTTTACAGTTTATTTATTCTTGTTTAATATGGTCTTGATATTGAAATAACACTATGTATACTTTCAATATGCTAGCCATCTTTCCTTCACTGGATAAACAGCTGTTACTGAAAGTATTCATTACTATTACGGTTTTCATTTAGGTAACATATAACCATGCCATTCCCCCTACCCATACTCCTCTTCTTAAGCCACTTGGGTGTCATCCACACCTGTCGCACAGGGACTCTACAGGAGTGCCACGATGCACCATTCGTCCCAGGCCACAACCTTGCGGGAGAGGGGTTTGATGTGGTTACGATGCAGCACAAAGGAGCCTATGTGCTGGACCTCCAGACATACCTGACCCCAACAAACACCTGCACCCTATGCGAGAACCCACATCAGGGGGACCAGCTGCAGAAACTGCCTCTTTCTGTGCTGGACTGGCGCCATAACACCAACTGTAAGCAGGAGCTGACCAGTGCATTGCTCAGCTCTGTCACTAATGTGGCAGAGAGTACCACCTCTGCCATAAATAATGATTGGAGCATAGGGCTGGACCTGGGTGATATGGGGGACGTGAATGTCGGGGGCAGCCATTCCAATGCTGTGGAATATGCCATGGCCCAGTCTAGAATAGACAAGTCAGCCTTTACTTCTCACCAACTCAGCTGTACCCATTACAGGTATGTTACTGTAAGTGGTATCTTCTGAAACTTAATTTCAAACATGTCCATTTTGTAACATTATGCTCAACTGTACTCCACAGAGCCTAGGGTGGCCATTGCAGATGTTTTTTATGCAAAGACACACAATAAAAAGACTAAACAATGCAATATATTCTCAAATGAATTGTCAATTAAAAAGGCCATTAAAGTGTGATGTGATCTTGAAGTTAAATATTTCTGCAGGCTTTCTCTTTTAGCACTGCTTATCCCAATGCATGGTTTGACAGAAATTGTCATGGAGCCCAATGTTTCAGTTTATTGTTATACCTCTAAATATTATTTCCAATTTGTCTCCTTCTCTTCTCAGTTACCGTGTCCCAAACTTTCCTCTTCTCAACCCAGAGTTTCTTAACCATGTGCAGTCTCTTCCAGCCCAGTACACTACACTAACTCAGCACCACTACAGTCGGTTTGTTGACACGTACGGCACCCATTACATCCGGCAGGTGGAACTTGGAGGGCGTCTGACCCGACTCACCTCCATCCGCTCCTGTCTTGCTAGTGTAAATGGTCACTCTTCTTCCCAAGCAAAGGACTGCATCAATACTGGGCTTTCCATCGGCCTGGGCTACGTTGAGCCATCAATGACAACCAGCAAGTGCAGCTCACTTCTACAGAATAGCAACTCCCAAATAGAGTCAGAGCTATCTTACTTGAACCATGTTACAGAAGTGGTGGGTGGAGATGGGTGGTTTGGAGAGGTGTCACTCTCCAAGAATGATTCTGCTGAGTTCAGAAGCTGGCTGCAGAGCTTGAAGGAAATCCCTGACATTGTCTCCTACTCTCTGTTTCCACTCCATGAGCTGGTAGCTGACCTTACTGTTAGGAGAAATTTGAAAAATGCAGTGAGGCTGTATCTTAGGAACAATGCTTTGCCTAAGGAGCAGCCTTCAGAGCAGTGCACTGGCCAGCCCAACCTTTCCCCTGAATGTTGCCCACTGTCCCCGATGAAGGGAAAGCTTAGTGTGAGCATCCACAACGCCTGGGGTATGGGGTCTGGTTTGGATCCTATTGGACCACCTGACCCTTATGCCAAATTGTCCTACTGGCATATTCGCCATCAGACTCACCATGTCCAAGACAATGCTAACCCCCACTGGAACGCCCATTATTCTCTTGGTCATGTGGAAGCTACACATGCGCTTAGAATTGAAGTGTGGGACAATGACTTGCAACATGACGACAATCTTGGAGGCTGCAGCGTCGGGCTGCATGAGGGCTCTCACACACATTCTTGTGGGCTTGATAAGGGAGGGGGGTTCTCTTTTTCCTATACTCTTACCTGTGACAAATACCTTACGGGGTATCAGTGTTCTCAATACAAGGCGAGCCAGGTAGAAACAACTGAAGAGGGAAAATAATGAGAAATAATAAAATAAAAAACAAACTCAGATGAATGAATTTTGTGAATAAGTGCTTACATGTGAATGTGAATAAATATTTGCTCTTAAACATCAGTTTTGTTGTGTGTGGTCATCCTTACATTCTGCTACCATCAATGCAATGTTGAGAAACTGTAGAAGCAACCAGTATGATTTCATGAAGAGAAATATCTGAGAATAAAGCATTCTAGGAGAGTCTAACGTCTGAAGTGGGAGAAAATGGATAAACATTTTCTCCTGAATATTTTCAATTTGGTCGTTGTGGTTACCTTTTAAGTATAAGGTCTTTACAAGGTCTTTAATATTTTATAAGAGCAAACCAGTGAGTCAGTATGCACAGTTATTAAAACAATGAAGAAAACAAATGGTAAGACTTATGAGAAATCAGGAATTATAAATAATACATAAGGGTCATTCTGTGTCAAATCAGGCAAAATCCAGGACGATGGTTGCTGCACCATCCCAGATTTTGCTTAGTCCCAAAACTAAGACCTGTAAAATATTTTTGTTAACTTCCAACGTGTTTATACATAAATACACTTTTTACACTGTTGCATACCTATGCGTTTACATTCTCGTCCCTGAGGCAAAACAATAGTTTGTCTATGGCATAACAGTGGCACTTCGTACATTAAATGCTCATACACTGAGCTACTTTCACATACATTTTCAAGTGCCTTATAGCTACCCCACATACTATTTTAATCCTATGAAAATGAAAGAAAAACACAACCTCCTCTTGTTTAATCCTTAAAATCTTCAAGCCCATTATATGTAGAGCTCAAATATTGGTAACATTAATACAATATAGTATGTAGGCCTAAAGAAAAATAACGACTGATACCACATGATTGATATAAAAACAAGTTTATACCATACACTACTCTTGTTGCACTTTATTCCAAATAGGGCCCTGTAGAAAATCATCAAGAATGGCATAAACTTTTAATGATTCAGTCATACTGAGAACACGTTTGTCTTCCACTCTAAAAAGTTTGGGCTGCCTATGAATAATACTTTTCATTATATTAATGCCCAAACATTGCTTCCCAGATAATGTTCATGCTGTAAAACTGAATTTCAAGGACTGAAAATAATATGAAGACATAGGATTTGAACAGAAATATTTGACAGGCCTTGGTTTTGGGTCCCATTCTTGAAAATGTTAAACATAATCTAAGACGGTGCCCCAACAACCTTGTGATTTGACACGGAATGACCCATAAACGGAAAATTAGCAGGCTAAACAAATAATTAAGAGAACAAATAAATAGCCTATAAGGCCATGAAATCAAAATTGTTACAAAAGAGTAAGCAAGTAAACATCAGCCTACAGTTAAGATCAGACCATTATAGCTCATAGCTGGCAACAATAACATAAATGGGTGAATGCCATCAGCCCTCCCAATGCCATACGTTTTGGTCTTAATTTTCTATTTTGTGTATTATCATAAATATGCTGAGCTCCCACACCTAGCCTATTTGCAGATAATTATGGGATGATATTCAGAGGATAATGCATAATTATGTCAATCCTATCATGGGATGGACATAGGCTACTACATTACCATATAGCTGTCATTGAATAGTAAGATGACATTTTCTGAAAGACATCCCTTTTTTAAAAAGTGGATTTGCTTTAACATGCAAGTAGGCTGCTAAGTAAAACATTTTACATACATTTTTTTTTAAGAAACTGAGTTCACATATGTTATATTTGTATAAAATAAGTATATTTTTTAAATAGGGAGAAAACTTTGATATGCTATTTATCTGTGATTAAATAACCATGTCTGTCGCCTTGATTTTACGTCTCCGCTTACGTCAATCTATTGGTTACAAAATTACATCCGGGGATTCTCTTTGATCCCGCCCAGAGCACCGAGGCTGATGCATGAGTGGTTGTGTAGTAGATAGACTAGTAGAAGAACCGCATGTGAAAGCTAGGCAGCGATGGTGGCGGCGTCGGCTGTTGTAAATAGCGATGTGTAACGCAGAAGGTAAATACACTTATGTTTTGTTCATAAGACAGAATGCCTTGTGTACGTCTCTGTGAACATTATGTTTACTCACTTGTCTTCTCCGGTCTTCACTCACAATGAATTAACTACTGTGTTAAACTGTAATACATGTGACAACTTCCGCTTAGCTAACAACTGCAAGGGCAAAGTCATGTCAAGATAAATTACGCAAGTAAATAGATTTAAGGAGTCTCACAGCATTGTAGGACACTACCATTTTAACAATCAGGTGGCTTAATCTTATGCGAATCATTATGTGAATCATATTCCATGAGTGTCGTAGTTTGAATGAATTAATCCACGTGAAGGGAACTTAAAACATAACATTAACCTTCTTGATTATATTGTGTTGGTTTGTTTTCCTTTGCATGTCAGTTGACATAAATCCTTTAGCTTGTCTTTGGATTTACTTAAGCTCTACATGAACTTACATTGCACATATTGTTTCTGTGCTCAGGTTTAGCTGGTCACCTTGATATCCAGCCATGGCTCTAAAGGTGTTACAAAGAGCTCAGCAGCTGGGTTTGATTGGGTCTCCTCTCCTCTCCTCTGTACGCTTCCTGAGTGTGTGTGGCCCTCAGGAGCAAGCTTGTGTGGTGTGTCCGTGGACTTCCTCCAGCCGCTGTTCCCTAAGACATGGCTGTCGTCGGGCCCGTTGGCCACTGCCCCCACTATCACCATCACCAGGGAGGATGGGTGTCTGCTCAATGGCCGTCCGTGACCCATTGTTGGATGTGGCAGGAACGGTGCGTCTGCATCGGGACTCTCCTCCTGATGGTGGCGTGCGCCTGTCCCTGACAGGGGTGGCTTTGGGCTCGAGGGAACAGGAGCAAGCCATGTTGGAGCGTGTATCCTCCTGTGGCACCTCGCGACAGCTGCTACGCACGCTGCGCTCCTCACTGCTCCTCTCTGACCGCGTCGCCGCCGCCATCCTCCACCGGCTGGCCGACCTCGAGCAGGATGGGGCGGGTGGGCTGCGGGACCCCACGGTCCTGTCGGACGAGGCCTTACGGGGCCTGTGCCAGAGGCTGGAGCAGGAGAGCAGCCGCCTGGGGGACACAGCGCTGGTGTCCACCCTCCTGGCCTGCACGCGCCTCTACCTGGACCCCTGGAGCCGGCTGCTGGTGCGGCTGGTGTCGGAGAGCCAGGAGCGTCTGGACAAGGAGAGCCTCGGCGTGGCAGAACTGTGCATGCTGGCCCAAGCCCTGCTGGCCCTGGAGGGCCCAAACTGCACCATGCTGGGCCAGGTGATGGAGCAGCTCCAATGCAGCGACCCAGCCCAATGGAGCCAGGATGAGCTGGCGGCTGTGTACGGTGCTTTGGGGGCGGGTGTAGCGGAGGGTGGGCGCTACCAGGACTTGCTGAACACCATGCACACCCACACACTCTCAGTGACTGGACGCTTGGAGCCGATGGCAGTGAGCGAGGTGCTTGGAGCCTTGGTCGCAATGGGTCAGAGCCAAGCACTGCCTCTGGTCATTGCCCTGTGCAAGCAGGCTGTGCGCCACGTGCCTGTCTTTACTGATGCCCAGCTGGCTGCTGTGCTGTCTGCCCTCATATACTTTGGCCACAGTGACCACTTCCTAGTTCAGGCGCTGGAGCTCCACGTGCCCAAGAAGGCCTTCACGGCACATCCTGAGACCGTCACCAAAGTGATGCAGTACTTTGGCCGGCGCTGCATCTGGTCGCCAGCCGTCTTTGACGCGGTCGCAGAGAGCTTTGTCTACCGCGCTGACGATTACAGCACCAGCCAGGTGGCCAGACAACTGGAGGCTCTGGGGGTGCTGGGATATGTGCCGCCCAACGCAGCGCAGTTCTTCCGGAAGGTGGAGGCGCTGCTCCATGCGCGCTTCTCCCAGTTCCAGCCACGGGTTCTCCTAGAGCTGCTGCATGCCTGCACGCTGCTGCAGAGGTTCCCACTCAACTTCGTCTCAAAAGTTTTCAGCCCCTACTTCCTTCAGCAGCTACAAGGTACAGAGTCAGACTGCTATTTTGAATTTTATTGTTGGCTAATGTTTACTGCTTATGAAGAATTGTGTAGGTATGTGATACTAGAGCTGGGTTCTTATACAAAGTCAATTTGTCTTAGTGAAATTAGATATGTCTGGTCATGATTCATTTTTATGTTATAGAGCATTACCTAGGTAAATCTGTAATTACCAGGATATTCATCTTAGGTCATATCACACACACACCCAGCCCTAGATAATGGGATACTGTGAAATGTCTGCGTTTAGTGTGGTGTGATTGCCCATTATGTGCGTTTGTGTGTCACAGGAAAGGATTCGGGAACAGACAGGATAGTGCTTGCTCAGCTCACACAGCTCTATATGACTGTGAAGCTGGAATGTCCCTTTTATAATGTAAGTGATTTGGAGAAGCTCAGTCATAACTAAAATGCTCTGGCCATGTAACATTTATATCTGTTATGTAGCTTACACTAGCCACGCACAGGGGCGCGTTTCCTAAAACCATAGTTGCTAATAAAGTTAGCAACTTTGTTGGTTGCAATGCAATTTCCCATTGCCAACCAACTAAGTTGCCAACAGGTTAGCAACTATAGTTTTGGAAAATGCACCCCAGTTTGGTCTACGTACAGTATGCATCAATGTTTTCCTTAAGCACCAGATTGACTATGATCAGACTGCTGATAGTACAAATTCTTCCTTGCCATGTGCTCTTTCCCCTCTGCAAAAACTTCTGAGCTATAGTTTTTGTCTGCTTTTGTATTTGCTCATGTGCATTTCTTCTCTGTGACTAGGGGCCGCAGCTTTTGCCAAAATACCGTGTGAAGTCATTCCTGATGCCAGGACGCTTTTTGGAGACACAAGTTGATGCACACCTCTATAACTCTGTCAAGTCAGGTTTAGTGGATTTGCTGGGGGCAAGATCATATTTTGCCTCAAGGGTTTTAACTCCTTATTGCTACACACTAGGTAAGTGGACATCCACTCACATTCAGAATTGCAGTTTATTGCATAGGTGCAATAACTCCTTACCTTTGGGTGATACTCACCTTTTTTATATCAAACTCAAAAACAGATCAGAGGAGAAATGTGGAGGGTTAGAAATATAAAACACCCAACCCTACTCTACCTTTGATTTGGTCTGACCTCTAGCCTGACTGACACCAAACCAATTCTCAAGTGAGAATAGGTCTGGACACGCTCAGTTCACTTTTGATTATCAAGGAACCTACAGCAAGTATCCGTGCAGAACATACTGTATGTCCTGTTCATAACCTTAAACCAAAAAAATGTTTTCCCATATCCCTGGCTAAATTTGATGTCTGTCTTTTTGGTAACCTCTGACTTACAAATAGAAACCCACTATAGAAATATTCTGTATATATCATGAAAGCGTATTTTCTGAGATATACTGCGAAAATAAATCTCATACTAGTGCAACCCTATGCGCTACCAATGAGGGAGCAGTGTAATGAGGCAGTGATTCTCCTCTGTGTTCGAAGATGTGGAGATCAAGTTGGATGAAGAGGGATATGTCTTGCCAGCCAGCCACATTGATGAGATCCACAAGAGGTAAAGCCTGCCTGTTTTTTTAGAGCCAACTGCTGACACAAGCATTTAGTATTGATGGAGGTCTTGCTGCATCTGTCATTGCACCAAGTCATTTTCAGTCCTGTGTGCAGGATTGCTGTGTGCATCAACGGGCCGAAGAGGTTTTCTGCGAATGCACAACAGCTGCTGGGTAAAGAAACCATTAAACAGAGACATCTAGGACTCCTGGGCTATGAAGTAGTGGAGGTAAGTGTAGCCCTTGTTTTTTAGTTGGAATGCTCATTTTAATAGTTTTGTCTCAATGTGTTGCATGATTTGACATCTAAACCACTTCGTTACATTTTTTTCGATACATCTGTTTTTTTTCCAAACAGATTCCCTATTATGAGTTTGAGAAGCTCAAAGGCAAAACAGAAATAGTTGAGTATCTCCACAAGAAGATCTTCCCTCTAAGCTACAGACTCAGCTGGTGAATGCAGACATGTTCCAGCTATATGGACTCTTGACACTGCCAGGCATCATTTCACACTGACTCAATGTTTAATGGTTTAACTCAACATATTTATTAACTTTGTAGTGATTTTGCCATACACCATATTGTACATCATCCTCTGCCATATTAAAGTACACTTGAGGTTTATAGCTCTGGTGTGAGAACTGATAAAGCACCTCTTGTGAATTTGAAAGCTAGAAACATCAGGGATATTGAACTACTTTTTTGCGCTTTATACAAATAGAACATAATCAATTAAGAAAAGGCTTATTTCAGAAGAAATGAAATATAGAATAATTTATTATGTCACGTGTTGGCAACATTGTTGCAGTACAAAGTCAGTCAACCATACACCAAGATCCCTGCTATAACTACAGAAACAATGCTTTGCCTGACACCCCCATGAAGTAAAATCAAAAGCAATATAGAAAAAGGATTAACATGAAAGTTGATTGCGGTAGATACATTCCTGATATTGATAGCCGTAACAGGTTAGTCTCTGGATGAGCAAAAGACAAACTGAGGTGCTTGCTATCTTAGCATACCCCTTTCCTTCTCAGGCAGATTGGCTGTGTTTATAGGCTTGAGTTTAATATAAACATGATTCTCATATAAAATAAGAGTGCTCCTTGTTCATGTAAGCTTTATGTTGCAGGGATCTGAGGTAAGCCAAATTCATCAACCAGAACACCATCCTGAAATGCAAACATAAGATAAAAAAAAAATTAGGGATGAACGAAGTACTTCTCACTTACCAGCTTTGATTTAATTATACAAGTATACATTTCAAGTGTAGTATTAAGATGTGTTAAAATAGAAAAGGATTAAATCCAATCTCAGATTCTTATCTCTAGGGATTAGTTGTCCTGCAATAAATAGCCCTTTATCTGGACTCCGGGTAGCACACTATCAATCTCGTCCAGTATGAATCTCTCCTGTCAATTGCACAGCCAATACCAATTTCCCCCTATTGGCTCAAGGATAGCTGGTGGACAGGGGCCAATCCCATTACCCAGCTGGTCCCGTTCCACTGCACTCACCATGAGCATTTGTCATGCTGCTGTGCTGCTTTTGTCACTGAGATATGTGGAATGGACTTCCCAACTCTCTTAGATGAGAGAGGAACAATGCTGATCTTGTGAGCATCAGGCTTGTAAAAAGAAACAACAAAAACAAACATTTACCCTGTTGGTAGATTTGTCTCCTGGTAGACCCTCCGGTATGGATGGAGCAGTGGAGGCTTCGTCAAGGTAAGAGGAGTCCTCATCAAAGAGCAGTTCATCACCAAGTGCATCCAGTTCTAAGAGCAAAGCACATGACACTGCTGAAAACTAAAATGATCCCCATCAAACAGTGTAATATCCTTCAGTGTGCAGCATCCTGTTCTTTCTCTTAACGTCTCTCATATGAAGAGCAGGGGTGTATTCCAATTAGGTGACAAACCTGAGGAGTATTTCACAAAACCTAGATAAGGGATTAAGCTGGTATTGTTTGGTTATCCTGGCTGAATTTAGCCTTGACTTGGTTTCACAAGAGATGGCACACAAGTTACCATGGGGATTTATTCTGTGCACCTAGACTGGTCCCAACCAGGCGAACAGCCAGACTTAGTTAATTGGTACGTATCCTGAATTACTTGCACCAGGCTTGTCCTAGTCGCTACTACACATCCTGGATTGGCGTCAGTGAAACTGTGTTGAGCTAGGATGACCAGACAATGCTAGGTCAAGCCTTGCTTCACAGTAATTTCTTGTGTATTAGCCGCATTGTATATAAGCTGCAGGACAGTGCTTTATGCAAGTTAAAAGAAACAAAACCATAACTGCCCCTATGTATAACCTCATAGCTGAAGAAATTTGGCAAAATCAATGTATAAGCCGAGGCTAATAGTTGGGAAATTACGGTATCACTTATCTTGGATTTCTTAATTCTGCCTTTGTGAAATACAGTTAATCCAGAGGAAATGGTACACCTCCTAATAGAAGAGCCCTTTGGCTTGGTTTAGTTTGGAGATGGAAGCCCCCAGGCTGTTCTGTTATCAGGTTTACAACTTCCTCTGGGTTGTCTTACCACTAAACCACCTACTTGGAAACATGACCTGGTGTGTTCTGTTGTTTAAAGTTATGACACCTTTTCTCAGTGTAACCCTAGACTAATTTTGGGCTGTACAGTAGACCTCATTCTAAAGGCATTGCTTGGTCTTCATGAGTAAACAAAAAAGAGGCTAACGGCTCCCACACACAGTTGCGCTCCGTCAACGCATACCAGTGGGTGTTCCCGACGGTAGATAAGCAAAGGACTTGAAGCATAACCATAATTTGATTGGCTGGTGCCGTCTGTTGTTCTCCATCGGTGCAGCAAAAGTCGAACTTCTCAGGAGTGACAGGAGCAACGCGACACAACAGACCCACAATTCAGTTTGGCAACGGATGACGTAAGCCCATGTAAAGTGGACGGGATGCGTCTCCAGCACTGCACCGCACGCAACTGTGTGTGGGAGCTGTAAGCCTGATCTTAGCCAGTCTGATTAGTTTCACAACCAGCCATCAATAAAATAGTGGCTTAACGGCTCCCACACACAGCTGCGTTCCGTCAACGCATTCCAGTGGGTGTTCCCGACGGTAGCTATGCAAATGACTTGAAGTAAAACCGTAATGTGATTGGTTGGTGCCGTCCGTAGATTGGCTTGATTGGCCGGTGCCGTCTGTCGGTGCAGCAACAGCTGAACTCCTCAACGCGAGCAGCGGGAGAAACGCGACGCGACGGACCCACAATTCAGTTCGGCAACGGATCACGTGAGCCCATTTAAAGTGAATGGGATGCGTCTCCAGCAACGCGATGCACGCAGCTGTGTGTGGGAGCCGTTAGGCTGATCTTAGCCAGTCTGATTAGTTTCACAACCAGCCATCAATAAAATAGGGGCTTTAAATAGACATTGCTTGGTATGAAATGCGGGTTGAAATCTGTCATTTCCTTTTTTCAGCTGTGCTTAAGACCTTTGTCATGATCTGTGGATCTATACTGTGCTAGCTTGCACAATGGAGCAAAACAGCTGACATGCTAAAATAATACACTTTCTTGTGTTGGATGGTAATACTGACCCGCCTCAAGGTCGTCTTCATCTATGTCGGGAGTGCCATAGCTTCGGCTCAGGGCCTCCTGTACTTCATTAGCATCCTCCATCATGTCCTCCAGCTGGTCTTGCAGATCCTGCAACCAAACAAAAACATCATCAATATATCATCCATCAAGATAATGTTGAATGATCACATTTCTTCACATGCTCGCAAGGCACATGACCAATGCATTGTAGGAATACAGAGAGAATATTGTGAATGTAAAAAAAGCTTACGTCAATCTGATCAATCTTCACATTTTTGTATGCCTTTTTCATGTCTTTGGCTGCGATCTTCATGGCGTCCACCTACAAACAGGAGATGGGGGGAGTTGAATCCATAGTATTTTTAAGCTGTTTGAGGTTTGTTTGTGTGAATGTGTGGTATGCAGAAGTTCATACAGTGGTTTTAGTGTCCTTCAGGGTCTGGATGGTATAGTTGGCTTGTTCCATGTTGAAGGATTGTTGCGTCAACTGATCTCTCTGCCCCTCATACCTACAGAACAGAGGACACATCAGACTGGGGTAGGTAGAGATACCTTCTTGTTTTAATTTGTTGACTGCTGGTGATAAGCAGCGTTTTACTTGCCATTATCCAAGCACAACTTGCTAAATGTAATATGATGAACGTTTCACCAAAGAGCACAAATAGCAAAATATAAGGTAAACATCCTTGGCCTTCATTTTAAGCACAAAGTATTAAACTCTTGACTTTGGGATCATTGAACATACGTCTAATCACAAGCAAAACATGATATATATGGTATATGCTGACTGATGTATTGCACCAATACTCATTATACACCAATGTGTACAATTTAGAGAAAATACATCTTTAATCATACTTCAATCAAAACACCTTTACCTAGTGGTAAGTTTGTAATGACTAAATGTGTGTGATTGACTTACATTCTCTTCTGCTTCAGGACTCGCATTGCTTTCTGCTTCACCATGTTCTGGAAAGATTTATAAGGAAAAATTATAGTCAATCATTCTATTATGACGGGCTATGCAGATGTGTAAGATTAGAATTAGATATAGGGACATTTAACTTATTTCAACAGCACCTCTAATTCTTAAAGGTAATTCTCTAAAGCACTCTTAAACAGGCCACTCAATGTGTATGTTAGTGTCAGGTAAGTTACTGATACTACCTTCGAGGGTCCATCTCGCATCTTCTTCATCTGATCCTTGTATTTCGCCAGTTCTGCATCTAACCTGGCTATTTTCTTGTCAACGGATTCAGCCCGTGCATCCACCTGTGTGTGTCAATGAGAGAGATACAGATGCAAGAGGAAACATTGTAACATACTGCTGATTTCACCCGGTATAGAATAAGGTATAGAAACCATTATTCGTGCCATATATGACTTCCTAAATCGAATCGCTTGCCATGCAACCTGTCTTTCAAGTCGGACAGTCCACGCCCATAATAGAACAACCACTTCATGACCCGGATGAATACTTTGTAATTGATGTTTTTGTTTATTTCCTCAAGATCACGACAGATAATAGAGCATTGGTCACTCTGGCATTAGCTTTGTTTTCAAGTTCCCAAGGTACCAGCTCTGGCAGTTAGATAACATCACGCCTATAGTATAGGCCTATCAAAGACGCAATAAAATTGACAGCAAAACATTTCGAGCAAAACCAATGTAACCTACGTCATTACAGGCCGCACTTACTTTAGCACACTACGTTACACTCCATGTCGCTGTTTTTGTAGCAATGAACTATAGAATAAATGTGACAACGTTAACGTTACTAGCTATCTTGTTAATGTTAGCAGAGAATGTGTTCTGATGTTAGCTAAGTAGCTTCTAATGTTAGATGTTCTATTTAATGATTCGCCAAATCGGTCTGTTTGAACGACTCTGAGCCCACACTAAATAAATTCACTATCACGTAACGTTACAATAATGTTATAGTCTGATGAGCATTACTATACATTTTCATGTCTTTCGTGTTGACAAAGCTGAGATTCTTCAACAGAAGTCTGAATTATTTCTCTAGCTAACGCTAGCTGTCATGACAGCTCATTAACAATGAACAAAGTTCCTTTGTTTGTTTGGTACGACAAGGCATTAAAAAGTTATTTGAATGAATACTTACACCTCCTATGCAATCTGTTAAGTTCGGGGGTGGCCCCTTAGCTTTTCCTCGACCAAAAATTCGATTCATTTCGTCTAAAGTTAAACAATTAAGGCAGAACAAATGGCTAAACAGTTTACAGCCCTACGAAACTGAACCCAGCTATCCCGGAAATAACCTCACGATGACGTTTTCAGTCACATGTTTATGAGCCATGTCTACCGCTTTGGCATGTTTAAATGGGACACAACCTGTATACCTAATAGACCTCACCTGACCATTAGAATAATGCACAACATAAAATAGCCTATTTACTCGTCGGAGCGTTGTTTGCCCTTTCAGGCAGGACGTTAATTCTTGAGTCCTGAGTGTCTGAATTCTACCAGCTTTGCATATGTGTGCAAAATAGCCTAAAATCCTATCAAGGCCCAGACTAATAATAATAATAATAATAATAATAATAATAAATGCAACAGAATAAAGTAAATTAATAAAATCCCTTCCTCTATTGGGTAATTTAGTCTACATCACAATAGCCTAATCAATGTTATGGTTTCCATCAAAACTAAACAAAATATTAATAATAATAATAATAATAATAATAATAATAATAATAATAATAATAATACAAACCCAATAGGACCTTGAGCTAGTCTCAATTTCTGTTCTAAGTGCTACTCCCATTCAGATGACAATTAATCGTCATTGTTCCTTGTCACCCTGTCCATTCCATTGCTTTTGTTCCTCTTCTGTTCATCTTCATCTCCTGTCTCTGTTGTTTTTCCTTGGTTCTCGATCTTCTCTCCCTTCTTGCCTCCTCTCTGCTGAGCTGATGAGCAGAATATTTTTTCTGGCTCCATAGGCCCCACTCTTTCCCCCCTCCACTCCATCTACAGTGCACTGTCCCCATTTTCATTTTGTCCAGAGTTCACCTAGCTTCTAGCTCCCTCCTTTCTTTGTTGAGGTCTTGATGCTCAGGATGGTCATTCATAGTTGCTTCAAGTTTTTCCTGCTCTGTCCTGAAGAAATGCCATTATATCCTGCATGAGAGTTCAAGGCAGCCGTTGTGACCACAATCTGGTCAGTATAAACTTCTTGGTGATCTATCTTTACCAGGGGCGTGCAGAGACCTTTGAAGGGGCAGGGGCTAAAATTTAAAAAAGGGCACATGGAACAAAATTTTCAGAAAACGTGTTAACTTTATTTAACACATTTTTCTCATGTCTCTCCTTGGTTCTGAAAATTCAATAGGAGTGCATGTACTGTAGGCCTACTGTAGCCAGGGCACAGACAGATAGGTCTTTTCAGTTTTCATTAGGCTATTGTCTACACAGAGATCATAGGCTATAAGGCTACATCTTATTGATTAAATTCAAAGCTAATTTGAATAGCCTAGAAATCTAGACGCACCCTAGCGGCAGCAAATATGTTATTGCCTAGTCTGGCTTGTCAGGCTATAATTTTATTATCACAGTGAACTACCACCATTAGCAAGCTGGTGTCTTGCAGATTCACGTGCTGTGCGTGTGGCCACTGAGTGAAATTACGCGTAATGTAGCCTACTGTAAACAGAGAACGACATGTGGAGTTGGGTTAACAACTAGTAGCCTATGTCGTCGGCTTATGACTATTTAGAAAAGGTTTGCCTACTCTGTTTTATGAACTAGGTCTACTAACCTAAGCTACTATAATATAACAGAATATGTTATGAACGTTCAGCCTTATATTTTCCGAAGCTGCCAGGTTATTGAAATGGATGGACCATGACATGGTTAAAACGGGTTTGATAGCCTACTTCATTAAACATGAAAGAACTTTAAACATTTTATTCTCTATCTCTAAGATGAATACTATTGCATGTTCAGATAGGCTAACTGCCAAGTGACCTTACCGTGCTCCCAAACGTCTCCTGCAGCCCTGTGCCTGCGTGCACCTTCTGAGAGTTCACTGAATGTATGACGTCACGGATTGGTGGCCGCAAGGCATTTCAATTAACACAGAAAATTGTTATTTTTGTAAATGTCTAATTTCACAAACTATTAATGAGACATTTTAGCGAATATTCACGTTGGAACTAGCGGAAGTATTACACATTTTAAAAAGTAAAAAACGGGTCTTGTCAAAAGGGCACTTGGACATCAAAGGGGCAAAAGGGCAGGTGCTAGAGCCCCTGTAGCCCCCCTTCTCTGCACGTGTCTGACCTTTACCATGGTAACGAAAGGTCCACACCCATGGCATCGCTCCGAATTCTAGGATCAGGAAGCAAAGTAAAGTGTGAGTGACAGCAACCATATTGAATGGCATTGACATACCTCTCTGAAGGGTATGTTCTGTGTGCTTATAATCACTGCCCTGATTAATCAACAAGAAACATCCTCTTTTTCTAACAACCCTCTATCCCTCATTCCTCCCATCCCATGGTCTTGTGTTTGTAGAGGACTGATTAAACTCGTCTCATCTGTAAATGGCAAAGGAAATTTTGTATTTAAAGGGAATTATGATTTTTGTGGTTCATTGAATTAAGAAATTAAGACTATGCCCTGCTTTGTCACTTTTTCCCTTTCATCTCCCCTTTCACTGCAACATTTTCAACTCACTGCGAGTCTGGGCCAAAGTCAGACCTATCAGAAAATGAATAAACTTGGTGACATTTACCCTTCCCCTCCATTTCTCCTAAGGTTATAAACTGATTACACCAGCGGCATCAGCTCTTCGCTCCGTGCTCACCTCCATCAAAGGCTCTCTTTCCCTCTAGTCTGGAGTTGTGTGGGTTCCCAACCATGCTTTTACTCTTACTGGTTTTCTACATTTCTTCACCTGCTTATTAAATCATTTTCTGCTCTAATTGCAAATTCACAGAATGCACATGTTCACACGTCAGAACTAAATATTGCACCGTTTTTGCCTTTATTTTACGTAATGTACTTGAATAGGTCTGCGGTGTCCTTACTGGCTCAGAATAGATATAGATTACATATGTCAGTCACCGTATCTCATATGCAGGGGAACTTTCTCTCTCCCCCCCCCTCCCTCCCCTTTACTGGTCCCTTTTCTGTAAAGTCTCCATCCTGCTGCTCTCCAGCGTTTTCCATATCAGTTGGCTCCTGTCTCTTCCTCAGGCTGTTCTCTCCATGTCCCATGGCTCCATCTTCTCCCTTGTTATCAAGGACTTGCTGGGCTCATCTGTTCCGCTGTCTTCCCTTCAGATTCCCACAGAGGAACCTTTCTCAGCTCACTCTTCAGTTTCTTCTCCTTCCTATGTGACTTTTTGTCCCCGTCTTCAGCTGAATACAAAGCTCTGATTTTCCAAGTCATCTAATTTATACTTTCTTAGTGTATTCACACTCTTAGTTCTCCTCCCTCTCCAGTTGATTACAGTGAATTCTAGTGAATGTTGGTTGATGATACTTTACAATCAAGTCCCACCATGAAGTGTGTGTGTGTTTGTGTGTGTGTGTGTGTGTGTGTGCGTGCGTGCGTGAATGCGTAGGTGCATGTGTGAGCGCGTTGGTGTGTGTGTGTGTGTGTGTGTGTGTATGTGTGTTAACAAAGTTATTGTCCTTACATTTTGTATACTGTAGATTTTGTAACCCTATGAGCCAATGTTACATATTCTGAGATAGATGTAATAACACTATCACTGCTGAGGCTAAGCTGCTAATAACTATTCATTATTTCTTATTTTTCTTTTTAAAATGATTGTTATTGGTACCACTACTACTAATAATTAACTTATTATTATTATTATTATTATTATTATTATTATTATTATTATTATTATTATTCAAATCATCTTAAAGAAAAGAAAACTATGGGAAGGCCATATTTAAAGGGTTTGGCCTGAAATGAGTATGAAACTACACAGAATGTCTGAGATTATTATAACATTTTAGAGAGTAAACTCAGCGTAAAACCCCTGTGAAGTCAAGTGAATGTTGATTAAATGCACCACACCTGGATGTAAGCCTACAGTAATTGTGAGTGCTGAGAGGAAAGCATTGTGTAGTACCCACTGTCTGCCTCTAGGTTTTGCTCAAGTACAGCCATGAATGCTACCAAGCATAATAGTCCTAGGGATACACAAAAATGTTTATTAATGTATTTGTATAATCATACTTAAAATGCTAAATTACTTATTAACTGATAATTTATGAGATATCCTGTTTATATAATTAAATGTAAATATTAAAAAATATATAATTCTAGATACTGACTAATACTTGCATTAGCCTATAGACATAATTTATTTTCTACCATAACCCCTGGAATGAAAATGCATTATTTTGCTGATAAATATACAGTCCATATGCCTTGCTTTTGTATAGCTGATTTGACACTGCAAAGGGCACTAATGCATCAGTGTCAGTATTAGTTTTGTTTACCTGTATACCTATTGTCTCTCAGTGACCGCATAAAACATTTGCCCACACATGCTCTGAACATAACACAATCCATGTTATTTATCTGTCTGAACCCATGGTTGTCTTTATAATCCATTTTATTGTTCATGTGCTTTTAAGTGTCATTGAGAATGGATTTAGCCCAAGCACTGAAATGTCATTGGAGGCCTTTATTAGCACTAAACCACTGGCACAAAGGAAAACACAGTAACACTGTAGGGGAGACGAGAGTTGACTTTAAAGAAAGTAAGACCCCGGGTTTGTGACCGAGGTTGGTGACACTCTGAGCCAGACTTCTAAAATCCTGTGCCTCCGTCCCCCTAGGCTGTGTGCGTTGCCATGACAACCTTTTGATCCTTGATTGTCCAAGTCAAATGTAGAATTGGAACTTTCAGAGGTCAGAGAGGCAGAGCGACTGAGTGACTGAGCCTGAAGACATCTGTTGAAACTGGATTTGTTTCTCTGCACCCGAGGTAAGCTGTCAAATCTATTCCGCAGAACTGCAACCACAAGAACATACCCACAAAGGTAAGAAAACAGCTGAACCATGAACTCATGGTTTTTATACAAGCCAGTTGATTGTCATCTATTCAGTGGTTATATTGCATCTATAACAAAAACTGAATTAGATTTGTTTCAAATGCCCATCCCCATTACGGCCACTGCTATAGGGAGGGGAACAAATCTTCAGTAGAATGATCCATCACTCATTTTCTCACTTGGGACTGACACAGTATCAACACAAGATGACAAAGGCCATTTGACCTTTCTCTCTTGTTCTCACTCTCTGACACACGCTGTATATTATCATAATGCTAAAGCTTAACTGCTATTTTCTCTTCAGGAATTATAATGGTTGCCACTAAAGGAAAGGGAGGCTTAAGAACTGGTTGCCTTTCTCAAGAGAGTGAAGAATCAGATAATGCAGACAGAAAGGTCAGCTTTTGTGTAATTAGATTTATGATCTAAGTATGCACTATATTTTCTAAGATAGATATTTAGTTCAAGAGTAAAATTAAAGCAAACATACACTGGGCATTTTGGAACCTTCACAAGAGAGGACATTTCAGACACATTTAGATTCAGACACCGCAAAGAAGTGAATCATGAATCCCCCATGTACATCAGCCAGCTTTTTAGAGAAATCTAAACATAATACAGTTCAAACAGTCATAACAGCTAAAACAATATAAAGTCATAGTCAGAAGACAATATAGCAATCATTTTAGTTTCAGCTAAAATGAATATAGGTACCACATATAATATCTTATATATTACTGCTACCATACCAGCACTATTGTGGATGATAATGATAATAATAACAGCTATAATAATAATAATAATAATAATAATAATAATAATAATAATAGTGGAAGGAGGAGGGCAGAATGAAGAGACAACAGACTTAAACTGTTTACATTTTTCTGTAAAGGTATAGGCCTACATGAGATTGCTCACAATATGGCCAACAACATGTAGCTATATATAGGCCTAGAGAGATTCAATTAAAGTCGGTTCTGCAGTTAAGGGGCTAGCAGGGCTAGACGGGAGCTCTGCATCAAGGCACTGTTTTTACAGAAGAGCCATGAACCCAGGAGCGCAGAACCCCTATTTTACTGGGCTGAAAAGTAATTGGAGTTCACATACTAAATAATCATAACAGTTATATAGTGCATTACAAAATAAAGTGTTCATGGATGATTAACAAACAGATAAAAGTCTTTCGTCACAAAAATCACATTTTCAAGTTTACTTGTTGTAGCGCTTGACAGGTATTCAGAATGTTTCATCCATTCAATACTGTAGTAGATTTAAAATACAACAGAAGCAGTGACTCCTAGGACAGCATACAAGTTTAGCCTTTCATCCATATAGTAAAGATCCGGTAGCAATAAACACATATATAAGGAGTCCTCTTTGTCTTTTTTCATAAACATTCCTGTACAAAGTTGGTGGGATTTGACAAATGTGCACAACATTGCAGAAGCGTTTTTCTGACCTTACAAGCCAGTGCTCACTGGCATTGCTGATGACATTTCAACATTTGTAAAAATAACCATCAAAAAGCATATATACATCTCGTGTCCATTTACTGACATGAAAACACATTTTAGCCTGGCCTCCGCCTGCCTACGTTCTTCCGGTCGATTTCTATTCCCTACAGTACTCCGAAGTCTATACAATTTATTAGCACAGTGACAAATAAGAACTGTAGAATGCGCCTGCAAGCTCTTTTCTGACACATCATATTACCTCTGAAGCACTTTTAACTAGTTCAGCCTAAGGCATGTTATTCATTTAACACCCAGGGTCTGTGACCTAAACTCACACAATTCGGAAATGTACAAAGCAGGCCCTACTGCAGGTAAGCTGATGCTACACCACAAACACACCTCAATCACGTAGTCTAACACCTTAAAAGATTTAAATCTCAACATGCTTGGTGGAATTCCAGCAATCAACATTGAGTTTGAGCCCTCTGTCAAATGTATG
Organism: Alosa sapidissima; assembly: GCF_018492685.1. Taxonomy (NCBI): domain Eukaryota; kingdom Metazoa; phylum Chordata; class Actinopteri; order Clupeiformes; family Clupeidae; genus Alosa; species Alosa sapidissima. The sequence goes on along the minus strand of NC_055973.1, from coordinate 16,606,165 downwards.
ATCATTCAGGTCCAGGATTTTTTCTAGCAAAGCCATAATTTCCATAGTTATTTACAGAGGTTGTGTGTGTGTGTGTGTGTGTGTGTGTGTGTGTGTGTGTGTGTGTGTGTGTGTGTGATGTGTGTGATGTGTGTTTGTCTGTACAAGTGTGTGAGGGTGTTTATGTGTGTATGGATGGGATGCTTTACATCCTGGACCAATAAGTGCACTTTTGGCTAAAATCTGGATCAGAAACGTTCTGGACTGTTTTTAAAAAAACAGATATAGTAAAAAGTAACAAAATGATACTAACAAAATGACACATAAAAATGTAGAAACAACTAAATGTAAATTAAATAAGCTGATGAACAAAGCAATTTGTTATTGATGTGTAAAATGTAGTACTACATCTAACAGAAAGGCAGACTGTTTTTAAAAAGCATAGCTTGTCCCTGAGGAATGCACTACCCACAGTTCAGAATATTCCCAAAGGCTTCACTGCTGCAGTCTCTCTTAAGAGACCCATGGCTCGTTAATTAATTCCATAATCATGAACACTTCACTGCTATACTGTTTTAATAAATTAGCAAAAACATACGTCATAATTATTTAATTACTCTCCTACATGGAATAGGATACATAACAACAACAGCAACAAAAAACACCTTATACAACCGATATCTGTCCCTGCTCTTGCCTGTCTCTCCATCCAACTCCTCAGTGCACCTGACTTAAGCAGTCCAGAAATCATATCTTCAACTGAGGAATACATTTTCATGAGGAATTGTGGAGGCTCTGAGAGATGGTGTGACACCAAAGTATTTGTGAATAATTCAGTTGGAGTGTGACACCAGTGTCAGACAGGAAGGACACGCTTATTACTGCATGGCCATGCCTGGGAATCAAGATGCCTGAAGATATTAGCAACTTTATCAGATGGACCAAAGCACGGGCACTGTAATGAAAGTCATATCAGCACGAGAGATAGCAAGGGTTATTTTGTGGATGTAATAGATTATTTTCCATTCTCCAGGTAAGAATACTGAGCTATTCAGCTGTCACTAAAATAATGGTTTTCATGATAAGACACCCTAGAAATCCTATCTTGACATAAAGAGGATAGAACCCTAATAGGTAGTTTAACCATATTTCCTTTTGGGAAGGAGACAGGAATTTAACCCTGCATTTCCAATTAAGTGTTAAACTTAAACAATCATTTTTAATGGCCAAAAATAGCAAAGTCACTTTGAGCTGACTGGCAACATAATTGTGTTGAAATGCATGGAATGGAGGAACACTGACTCAGTGACTCAGAAAACAGTGAATAAGCAGCATTGTATAGGATGTCAGCAAAACTGATGGAGCACATTTTCTTTGCTGATAAAGGCTTGATTAGAGTTGCCTCTAAATTCATTGTGCATTCACCACACCGTGATAAAAATGTATACAAAAAATAAATGGTAAAATGTACAAGTACACACACATTTGCACACACACACTGCTATACATAAATAATACAAATAAAGATATTTAGAAAATATGAATTTATATTTTAATAGTATCTATATCCTAAATCAATATAACTATATATCTGTCTTAGTTTAAACCATGTATATTATTATATCAGAAAACTCATATTGGCCCCTGTCTGAAGAATGAGTAAACCACAGTTGAGAAAAAAATATTTTGAACAACCAATTATGACAATGACAGGATGTCGGTGACAGTTTCCTCCCTTTTGCTGTGTCTGAGAACAAAATGAGAGGGTTCACTTTGGATGTCCAGCAGGCGTTATTATGAGGGAGGGTTTTTCTGAAGTCGTCACAGGGCTGATGTGACCTGAGTCAATCCTAAATCATGAGAGTCCTCCTTCCCAGCCTGTGTGATGGAGGACAGTTCCACGGCTAGTCAGGCCGGCTTGGCGGTCCGTGGTGGGCTCTCAGCGGGGCGGGGGAGCTGACGCACCCCAGGCTCTCCCTCCCTGCTGTTCCCCCTGGCCTGACGCCCAGATCTGCCCCTGCCCCCGCGCATGGGGAAGCAAAAGTCCTTGAAGCAGCGCTTGAAGTTCTCATCCAGGAAGGCGTAGAGCACGGGGTTGAGGCTGCTGTTGGTGTAGCCCAGGGCCACACAGAAAAAGTAGGCGGCCATGACAGGCGTGGTCTCTGGCACGACCATCAGAGCCTTGACCAGGATAAAGATGTGGATGGGCATCCAGCACACCACGAACACCAGCACCACCACCATCACCAGGCGTGTGATGCGCCGCAAGTTGCGGTCCTTCTCTCGCGAGCCGGAGAGCATGCGCACGCTGCGCAGGCGCAGAATCATCAGCGAGTAGCAGACAGTGATGATTAGGACGGGCACCACGAAGGCCAGAACAAACACGCACAGCTTCATCACCCTGTCCCAGTACTCATACGGCTCAGGGAACTGCAGGGCGCACTCGGTGGTCCCTGCAAAGGCGGGGGGGGGGGGGGCAAAGAGCAAACGTTGAGCAATCGAATGGATAGAGGGATAGAGACATAAAGGAGAGAGAGGGGAAAGGGGAAAAGGAGGACGGCCAAGCTGGCGCATTTAAAAATTAATCAATGATAAATGCGGTAATTACTGCTGGATTTATGATACATGCTTTGGGATTAAGCAGGCGTCTGGGGGCTCATTTATTTCTGATGAAGCGATCAACAATCCATCAGACAGGCCAGGTAAGCTCTCTAATAAACACACCAATCAAAAGCCCTGCAGCCAACGGCTCTGCAGTGTTTAGGCCTCAGCACTAGCACATTCCTGTCAGAAGGTGAGGTACATACAACATAAGATCAAATGGCAAGCAACCTGTCTTACCATTATTGGTTTGGGTACCTCCGAGCACCATGGCGGGCACCCCGGCAGCTGAAGAGAGCACCCAAATGCCCACGTTGATGCCCTTGGCTTTAAGTGGGGTGCGGAAGTCTAGTGCCTTCACTGGGTGGCACACGGCCACATAGCGATCCACGCTCATCATGGTGAGGGTTAGAATACTGGTGAACATGTTGTAGTAGTCAATGGAGATGAAGACCTTGCACACCACCTCACCAAAGGGCCAAGAGTGGAGCAGATAGTCTGCATTCTGGAAGGGCATGGTAGTGGTCACCAAAGCATCGGCCAGGGCCAGATTGAAGATGTAAATGTTAGTGGCCGTCTTCATCTTGGTGTACCTTGGCATAGGAAAGAGCACAGACAGGGGGTGAGTTGGGGGGCGGACACAGAGACAGAAGAGAGGTCCTAGAGGGCTCCGTTCTGTTGCAAAGATAGCAGCTAAAGGTGCCAATGAAATGCTATGGTCAAGAGGACAATTTTGGTTGCTCAGCCTCACACTACCAGTCAAAGCATTGCTGATTACTTCATTAAAAATAAGTTAGACAGTTAGAACAGTTGGAGCACTGAGAATAAAGCAGCGATTTGAAAACAAGACCCTTAATGGCCATAATCTCAATTTTCTAAACATTCCTGCCAGGGATGTCTTTTGATCAGTGAGTGATTTACTGTGCATTTACTTATCCCTAAGGATGGGCAGCCAGGAGTAATGATGGGGTGTGATTTAAAGAAAGAGCAAAGACAATAAAACATGGTGCATATGTCTTTGTGTTAGTGTGTGTGTGTGTGTGTGTGCGTGTGTGTGTGTCTGTCCATGGTTTCGGACAAAATCGAGACCTTTAGAGCCATCGGAGCATCAGGCATTAGGTAAACTGCATTTCTGGAGCTACTTTAATTGGATTTAAGTTTTCAAGCATGGCAAGGACAATCAATCAATATTGTTAACATTTTTTTCTCCTTCAATTTTTTAAAGACCTATAGATCAAATGTTGTGCAGTATAATCAATCAATTATATCAATGATTCACTAAACTGGCTTAGTAAATCACTGCAAAACAAGTTCAATTTGTCATAAATCAGCAGCTCGTAGCCTCTTACGTGACAGAGCGGGGTTACTCAGGAATGTGGTGTGTTATCGATTTGTCAGTGAAATGACACTTCAGGGCTTTCAGGTGCTCATAAACACACACACACACACACACACACACACACACACACACACACACACACACACACACACAGATACAAATATGCTGTACATCAACTAGTCACGCTCAGATTTATTTGTGTCCCCCATCGTAAATACAGAGCCACCTGCTACAGGCGCCTGAAAAACCGCCATAAAAACAACTGAATCAGCATGCTACGTGTCAGAGAAGGGAATCACTCCATTAAATCACATTTAATCACACACACACACACACACACACACACCCCCCATCCCACAGACACACACATTCTAAAACACATACACACAGGTCTAGCCAGATACAGATCACACACACACACACACACACACAAGATATGCATCTATACCAAAGAAATCTGACAAAAATGAAAACATATAATTATATATATATATATATATATATATATATATATATATATATATATATATATATAACGTCACGAAAACATAATCATGTCCAAAAACAAACTTGAATACAACCAAGAATGCATGACACACACACACACATGCATCAGTAGAAGCAACCTACAGAAGGGCCTAGGATTATTGAAACAATGCACAGATGCAATCTTGATGTTACAACCACGACACCATTTGTCATATACAAGTCCACAGACAATCACGGTCAAATAAATCCTTAACCCACAGGATTTAGTACACAAGCATACATGATTTTGCTCCAGGCTTTGAGTGAAGCTGGGTCAGACAAGCAATCAAATGGACATGCTCTACACAAAATAAACTACGTCACCTTTTAACGTCATGAATCATTAACAAGCAATAAAAGAAATGTCTATGACATTAGCCCATCCATGACTCCACATCATAAATGTTTATAGACATAGGCTATTTGAAACACAACAGTATTGAAGGAAACAGTAATCATACCTGATAATGACGTACATGACGAGGCAGTTGCCCACCAGTCCCACCACAAAAACCACGGAATAGACTGCCGTGATTACCGGTATAATTGGGGACATGGGCTCGTGCGCCCAGCTGCCGCTGTTGTTATGCGTCAAGTTGCGCGTGTCGGGCAGAGAAGAGTTGGATAGACACTCTTCCACTAAAGACGACAGGCATTTGTCTTCCTTGAAGATTTCTACCAAATTTGGCTCCATTCTCCAAATTTAGACTGAAGGACGGACAGAGGCGAGAAGGTGAGGACAGCTGAAGCCTAAAGTACAGGAGAGGAAAGAATCAGAAAGAGGAGAGGAAGCATGAGGAGGAAAAAATGCGCGGGGACACAAAATCGAACGTTGAACTCTGGAAATTGTCTTTACAAAGGAGCTGGTCAGAACACCACAAACAGTCTAGCGCTGAGTTTGGGTGAAATAATGATAGTTCATTCACATATGACATATGTCATTCCAACTTTATCCTGTATTCCTTACCTTAGAAAAACGGTCCCGCGTCGTTGTCCCTGTGCTCCGGGTATTTGAAGGAAATAATGGCAACCAGCGTAATCTTGGCGCACAGACGGGGTCGTGCTGATGGCTGTTACTCAGTAAACTTTGGCAGCGCAAGTCATACTGGAAGATATTGTGCCACCGCGTTTAATCGATTCAGGAGCATTGGGAGCGTGCGTGTGTGCCTCCTCCTACCTCGATTCTAATATGACATCAGATAAATTGACAATTAAACGTAAGCGTGCGCGATATACGACTGAAATGTGCACTGCCAATGGGGGTTTGTGAACGGGCGTACTTGCTAAGAGTGTGCTTTTTGCTCATGTGAAGAACATTATCACAATATATAACACACATATATCCACATGTGCAGTTTAGCGTCATGTATTTGTTTTAAGTAGGCTATTATATGAGATACATTAATCGCTACTTTATATAGTTTTGAACTCAAATAATTTAAACAATCTTTTGTCTAGTATGTTTAGAATATACTGCAAAATGCAGGTTTAAAATGTAACTCCTACTTAACTTTGAAGGTGTGTGTGTGTGTGTGTGTGTGTGTGTTTATTCCTTTCAGGGATACACACATGTGTTGGTGAGACCATGTCTTTCAGAGGGCAGTCTTCTAGCTCAGACATATGCCAGACACTCTGCTTGACAGTGTCCTCTCTCTCTCCATCACACCCCAGTCTCTCTCACACATCTGACAGACACATTCCATCACACAGTCTCTCCATCACACTTAGACATTCAATGGCATGAGGAGTAATGGCATGTGTGTGGATGTGCATGCAATGTTGAGAGATATAGCTCCTAAATGAGTTGTACAGTTGTGTTAAGTAAGCATATTTCTTTTTTAACTGCTGAACCCCTACCAATGTGCAATTGCTAATGCTATCACTAGGATGAAAGCACCAAAGTCTCTCTCTTTCTCTCTCTCTCTTTCCCTCTCTCCATCACTCTTTCCATTCTTTATTCATTCCCATCAATTCTACATTTGCATATCCAGACAGAAGTTTTACAAAGTGAACAGAAAGTGAATTGGAACATAACAGAGTCAACACTTACATGAATTAGGCCTAAACCAACATATATATTTCAAAACAAATGTCAAGCTAAATGAAGAAACGTTTTATTTTCTGTAACTTTTAAAAGACAAAGAAAAGAGGGCTCAAAACATCTTCTAACCAACATATTTCAACTTTATTCGCTGCCCTAAGATGGTCTAAAAGATCTTGCAGGCAGTGATCATGCTGTTCTATGCTATTTCAGATTGTTTCCTATTTATTACTCTCCTTATAAATTCCATTAGTTTCCATGGCAATGAACAGAAGGCTGCCTGACAGGGAAGCTAGAACACAAGCTCTAATAGAAATGTTAGGAAGAGAAAAGGTTGAAGTAAAGAAGAGAAGTTTTTCTAAGCATATCAAACATTTACAAATGGACCCTAGTACCCAAAGGCACAATGGCCCTCATAATAAAACACTGTACATTTAAGTATAGATACAAACAACGACACATACATAGCCCTCTCTCTCTCTCTCTCTCTCTCTCTCTCTCTCTCTCTCTCTCTCTCTGTGCCTTTTAATGTGTGTATGTGTGTTTGTATGTGTGTGTGTGCATGTGTGATTGCTTGCCTCGCTGTTACTCTCCAATCTGAATCTGATTAAACCAGTTTATTTATGGTCGCTGGTTAACCAAGGCACACTTCTGTGAACCTCATGCTGTAATCTCCCACTCCAATCTGTGTCCATTCCCCCTCTGACTCCTCTCGCCCTCGTCTCCCTCTTCTCCCTCCAACCATCTTTCTTTCACAAGGAGAGCTGTGTGCCCGGGGGAGGTGGGCAGGCAGAGCCATGATTGCTAGGAGTCAATGATGACTAATAGGTCACACCTCAGCAGGAGGTGAAGAGGGAGGTGGGAACTGATCAACATCATTCACCTCGAAAAACACACAGAAGGGACAATGCAGTGGAAGGATGCAAAATCTAAAAGTTTTGCAAGTAGCTTATTATACGCACACACACACACACACACACACACACACACACACACACACATACACACACACACACACACACAATCTCTCACTCTCTCTCTCTCTCACTCACTCACACACACACACACACACACACACACACACACACACACACATACACACACACAAATTCACAGAAGTGAAAAAACGGAAGTTGAGAAAAGGAATGTCAGACACCCCATAGACAGCAAAAATAATAGAATGGAAACCAGTCCACTTTTTCAATAATCTACATCCATCAGCTCTAATGAAAAGCTTTTTACTGCACACAGAGGAAAATATATAGATGTTCTCTCTCTCTCTCTCTCTCTCTCTCTCTCTCTCTGATTAAATACAAAAAAAACTTCAATCTATGCACATGGACATGCAGACAGACAAACACCCATGAACAAATGGATTGGACTTCTGACTTTCAACCACTTTATATGTCGATGCACTTGACAGACGTGACCACATACCACATACATGGTAAACACATTATCAAACACACCAGGACACAGTCACACAAATGGCTTAGAGACTTGTCTGCATCGAAATGCTTTCACACCATCAAATCTACTACCCACATCCATATAAGGTCTCCATTATACAACATGTATAATCATACAATATATATTAATCATCATAATATTTCATTATGAATTTGTTAAGTTACAAATATCAGTTATTAAGACTGTGAGAGAGCGAGAGAGAGAAAAAGACTGGATGTTTAGTGGGCAGTACATTTGACCAGATGAGCAGATGGTTGGGAGGAGTGTTACCATGAATCAGATTGTTACTGTGTCAACTTGAGAAAGGTTAGCTGTGTTCACACTCCACACACACCCCCTACACACGCATGTTTCAGAATGCATTCAGACACACATGCACACTCACCCTGCTGTACTCGCTTCTTCAGCTCTCAGCCTTTATTAAGTCAGAAACTAAAATCTAGCAGGGAAGGTCAGTGACAATTTTCACACTGTCAGCATTGTTTAATGAAATGGGTCAAAAACATATAACAGTTAAAGGAACCGTATGTAAGAAATGTATTTCAATTAATCATAAAATGGCCCTGATATGTCACTAGACATTAAGATATCATGTTAATTTCAAATACTTATATCACTGACAACAGTAGTCCGGCCAGGATATAGTCATTTAAAAATTTGAAGTTACAGCCCTCAACTGATGTTGATGTTGTCATGTTGTGTTTTGACCTGATCCCAACCTATCTACTAATCACGAAGTCAGTAGTGTTTCGCCATCCGGGTTGCCAGCTCTGCCAGTCAGGGGGGAGGGGGAGGGGATACACCGCTCTACAGTAATTTGAAAGTGATTGCAGTACCAGTTTTGGCCACAATCTTACATACAGTTCCTTTAAAACATTAATTGTGCTTAATTTTAAAGGTTGTTATGGTGTCATGGGTACAGAGGTTTTTTTGCTTTGTTACCATGTTAATTTGGCTGCTGTTTTAACATGAATAAACCATTAACGTTAATATCCTGACATGTAACCATGCCCAAGAAATGTTTAATGCAAATGTTTATGGTTTATGTTAGCTAATATGCTGATGATTTAGGCGAAGCAACCACTACCTTGGTTGAATGTTAACTTCACTTAACTTTTGGACAAAATACTTTGAAACTTTGAGAGAAAGCTCTATTGCCATCTGGATATCACTTTTATTGTGTGGCAAATTACTTTTTTGCTTAATGCAAATACTAAAATGTGTTTTGGATGATCAGAAGGGGGACAATGCATATCACTGACCACATGTAGCCTCTAGCTTTGTCCCAATATTGACTAGAGACCAATAATTGTGTAGTCGGTGTGAACGAAAATGAAGTGACTACTCAAGCAGATCCTACAGAATCATCTTTCTGGAAAAACAACAAAGTGCTTCTTTGGGTTTACATGGCATGGGTTATATAAGGTTTGTATGGTATTGTTGTCTCAAATACCTGGAATTTGGATAGTATCAGTTGAAGAAATATTTGCGATGCTATTTATGCTGCTTGTTTCAGCTGTTGCCATGCTTGATGTAAAATCGCATGGCCTTAGGCACCCAATAAATGACCTTAAAAAACACCTTCCTACCTGGTCTGCTATATCCCCAACTAATTAGGTATGCTCTAAAATGTTTTAATTATGCATTATGTAAGATTGGCCAGCTGATTAACAAGCAAGCTAAACTATTTAATAGGCTACTCCACACTGCAGAAAAGTGGGGCAGAATATTGTCTTGTCTGTCCACCCTCCTGCCTGCTCCTCTCTGTCTCTTCCTAACATTAGCTATCTAAGTTTTAGTCTCCCAAGTTTGCATCATGTCTGGAAAAATCCTTGTTGTTCAGCTATTCATTTTCCATTAGCTTCCCCCAACATCACAGTGAGGCATTCATTGTTCTAAAATGCTTGTGCAAACCTCAGTTTGTACTCACATCTGATCCCAGACTGATATATAAAGCCTTTTGAAAGTAGGCCTATAATGTGTAATTTATTATTTGTTTACTGGTATGCATTGACATGGAAAACAGCAATTTGGGTGTTCCAATTTGCAGCAATTTGGGTGTTCCAGGAAACGAACCATCACTGTCAACAGCAGACACAAAGTAAATGAATGTGTGTTTGCAAACATTGTGTGTGTTCTAGTCTAAATACTAGAACAATTTTGAAGAACAAAATGTGAAAATAGCTAGAGTGCACTTTACTGGATGCCTCACCAAACAAATATCAGAACTCTCATATTCATGTAGTGCATCTTAGATTTTTAGTAGACTATAGCCATGTTCCTAAAAATAATACAAATAGCTATTTGGACGGAGTGGACATTTTTGCCTCTGACAACAGTGATTAACATATGAAACAGGTAGTGCTTTGAAGGACATTTCAAAACACTCATTTCACATGTTTAAAAGGGTTGAATGACCTCTCCTCTACCATGTACCATATTTTGAAAGAGGACTGGCGTAAAAGACGTATATATTTTTGTATTGTGTGCTATAGATTGTGTGTGTGTGTGTGTGTGTGTGTGTGTGTGTGTGTGTGTGTGTGTGTGTGTGTGTTTTTTTATATTATCCATTCCCTGGAGCATAGCATGATAACTAGATTCTACTGGAACAGTAAAGAGGGAACATCAGCTTCAAGCAGAATGGCGCACACTATATCTGAGCATTTCTGATATTCAATTGTTCTATAGAAAACAATTCCATCTCTGAAAATGGCAGACACCTGTGTTGGCGAGAGCCTCACAAGTCGTGGGGCAAGATGTGATATTAGAGTTAATGACCTCACAGCTCAACCAACCCTAACACTGTCATCAAAACAGGAAAAAACAAAGGAGACACTCATAGGTATACCAAGTCATTTATAATTTAGAGAAATATCAATGGAGTATTCGTTGCTATTTATTATTATTATTATTATTATTATTATTATTATTTATTGTTTGTGTCCTCTTTTTGTACATGCTTTTCTATTTATTTTGTACAATAGTTTGTTCTGTGCCAAGCTAACCTATTGTATTTACTTACCCAGGCTCATTCAAATACTCAAGGTTTTTGCTTCTTGATGATAAAATATACTAAATAACACTTAATCTAAATCAATTATAAAAAAACAGTATCCACATAGTGGGTGATTAATCAATCAGGATGCGCTTGCAGTGACTGAGGCAGGGATGCTATCACAGGGGGCTTAGTCTGTGATTGCATGGAGCCTGATGACGGGAGGCATGAAAAAGCATCGAAAGTCAGACTGATTACTTCAGCTTCTCGTTCATTCGTTTTTTGATCCTGTACGGCATGCAACCATATTTTTGCACTGGCACCCATATTTTAGCATCCTCTCTTGAAATTGTGTTAATAAATGAATTCACCCTTGAAATATACACAGCACACAAAGGAAGAGGAAGAACATATAAAATGTGTGATAATTCACTCAGGAAGAGGTGGGTAGAAAAGACGGAAGAGAATTTAAAACTTTGTATAAAGCCAAGTTCTAAACAGATTTTTCAGGATGTGACACATTTACCCTTCATTTAAGGCTACACAGCCCCAAACGCCTCCTTATTCAGACTCTAGAGAGGCTGGGGTAATCAGTTCCTGTGTCAGAGGTCATTTAGAGACAGCAGACATTAGTCTCCTTAATAGGCTCTGTCAAACTCTATCTCTCACATCCAGTTTCACATGCGCATGCGTACACACAAGCTTGCACACACACAGAGGAAAATTGTGTGTTTGTGTGTGTGTATGTGTGTGTCTGTGCGTGTGTGTGTGTGTGTGTGTGTGGAAAAAGCTAGAGGCTGATCGCAGTGAGGTTTGGGACCAGGATCCTTATCATCTATCACAGGGATATGGCAGGCAGGGGACCTTCTTATGGTCAGCTTTTTCAGTTGCCACTAGCCTTCCCTCTTCCCAACTCATATTCACCCAGCAGACCTTTCTTCAATCCATACTTGCCTTCATTCTTCATTGACATTTAATCAAGCCATTTACCGTGAGACTATATGCACTCATTATATTTAGATGATTAACTCTTGAACTCTTTAAGGTTTGATCACTCACTGAGGACACGCTTCGCACCTCAAAATCAAGTAAGCTTTAGAAAGGTCTCATTACAGAGACAGCAGAGGACAAATAGAAACATACACATTAATACACACACACACACACATACACATGTACACACACGCACACACACATACACACACACACACACACACACACACACACACATGAATACAAAAATATACTCATAAATGGAACTGGACAGAGCTTTGCCATAAGAGGTCAATGTATGCACAGTACATGTGTGCAGAATGTGTATAATTATATTAGTGTGTGTGTGAGAGAGTGTTTTGGAGTGTGTGAATGTGTTGTATGCATGTCTGCAATGAGTTGAATTAGTGCTGATGATTCAGGCGATGCGTTAAATAAAACCCAAGTGGCTCTAAGCTGTGGAAATTAGTGATGCTCTTCGGTCATGTGAAAGAATGTGTGTGTGTGTGTGTGTGTGTGTGTTAATGTGTGTGGGTAACTTCTCCTTTGTAAGAGGCTCAGCCAAACAAATTAACACACACACTGTTGCTCAGCACCACGTTCCGTTCCCCCCAAATAGACACGCTGTTCCTGTCACACATGTGGTCAACATCAAAAGACCTTGATGTTCATTTCAGTGGATGAAATCTCAGGCTGGGAATGGCAATAAAGATGGATGGTTAACTTTCTGTCAGGTAGTCAGGCTCAAATCAGGGAAGTCAGACACATCCATTTTAGTTTAGTTATTATGGACTGGCCCCTCCCTGTTTTTAGTGTATTTCCTCTTGATGTGAAGTGTGCTGGTTCCCTAGATACAGTACTCCTTTTTAACATCTCTCAAAGGCACCCGAGATCAGTCTAGATTTTTATTCCACCATATACTCAAAAACGTAGCCTTTATTTTATTCTATCACATCTAAAGCATGGCCTTTCCATAATGAGATATGTACTGTATATGTAACAGGCATGAAATCTAGCCTTGCAATGTTAGGTGGACATAACATTATTTCAGTCACAGGGAAGCTAGTGGAATAGGTCAAGCAGAATATTGATCTTCCCCTCATATTTAATACATGCGTCCATAAATCCATCCGACATGGCCACCTTGCAGTCAGTGAGAGAGGTAAGCAAAGAACCATGCTATTTAAAACGATCTGGATGCTTTCCCAGAAATAAATATGCAGATATAAAACTGCAGCCAGAGAGGGACACAGTTTTGAATACAGCATAAAGAAAGCTTTACATACCATTCCATTAGCATACACTTTGCTTTTAGGACACTATGTGTATCGACATGCGCACACTAACACTCACTCACACACACGCACACTTATACCACGCGTAATCTTCTGTCCTCATTAAACATGTGGGAAGCAGAGGCAGAGGATCAGTTTGGGAACCAGGCTGATTCAGCAAATCTGCAGAAAGAGCTAGCTACACACACACACACACACACACACACACTTCAATGAAAGTACACAAACTCTGTTGCATGAGTGTTGCTGTCTAATGTTGCTAGCTGATGATCCATTCGCTGTGTATGATTGCATTAATTGAATCCTGAGCTATATGGCAAACTCTGTTGGGAATTAAATGTCCTGTCATAATACATTAAACAAAGCCTTCACTTGAATAAAAAAGGGTGGAATATGTAATAAGCGAATATCCTTTGAGCTATTTCAAACATGGGCCTCATTATCTTTCAAGCACTCAACTCCTCTTCTTCGAACAATGCATGTACCTTTCGGCACCAATTAGGACTCAAAGAAAAAAAAAATGTCGAGAGGAGCGCTCTGACAGAGCCCTGGGCCAGAAGAGCATCTGATTTAAATGAGCTTAAAGAGGGCCTGCCAATCTGCTCTCCAGCAAGCCCAGCTATCCAAGGAGGAGAAAATGATGGCAAGATGTTTGAGAGACAGAGGGTGGCGCTCGGTGAAGTGAAGTGAAGAATATCCTTTGAGATTTTGCTGCTCAACAAAATAAAGATCAGGGCGATGAGAGGAGGCGGCCTTGGGGTTATTCTACCTCTAATGAATGCCATGTAAACAACCATTACAGCTGAGTTCACGTTCAAGAATATCCTGATATGAACCAGCTGCTCTTAGTATAAGTTGCAATTATAGTTCAGGTATGAGTATAGAAAATGAATGACCAATAGGGGTCTAGTCACCTGTTCAGACTGTTCAGTCTGTTGAGGAGCTACAGCATAGTACAGTGTCTTCTGCCAGGAGTGAAAACAACAAACAGCAAAAGCAAACTATTGAACTTCAACATGTAGAGAACATCTATATGCTATTCACTATTTGAAGGTTTGCACATGCTCAGGCTAGAACGATCAGTCTCCATTACTTTCTCTCAAATCCCACAAAGGTATTATTTAGGATGTCAAAGGCAGATGCCATGAAGGCACTCTAAAATAGCTATAACTCTCTAACCTTTCCTTCAGAAAATTGACATGGGAGTTGATAATCATTGTCATCAAAAAGGCTATATTTGAGCTCAGCTGTAATGAGACGGAAGTCATGACACAATACGTCTTACTTATTTCGTTTTTGGTTGCTAGATGTAGAAATTAATTTCTCCCATGCACTGAGGGCAGTCCAGCCACATCCCGACCCCATCAAGCCTCAGACGTAGTATATATTCTATAGGAACACTGGTAGGCTACATCACAAATATAGTCAATGAAACCGGCTCCCCGTGAAAATTTATTTCAAAGTACTAGGAGTATAAAAACATTAATACAAGGCCCTTAATGACCAAGCGCCAAATTACGCCAAGTTGTTAATTGACCCTTACTGCCCATCAAGACCCCTCCATTTCCAAGATACAGGTCTTTCAGTAAGTATGCTTCTGGTATACTGTTTTCCGGTCATCCATCCATGTGGATGGATGCATCCATTTGTTATCTTCCAGGGGGGTTTGAGCCTCATCAAACTCTGCAGGTTATCACTACAAAGTCTACATAGACTGATTGGGTACTCTGAGTCATGGGTTCAAAGGTCAAGGTCACACAGGGTCTATATACAATATATCAGGGGTCCCCAACCTTTTATGTACCATGGACCGGTTTGATTCCCTTTTTGTGTGGGGTGGGGGGGTTCGGGGATTCCATGTTCCGTGTTGTGCATGCTTTACTTGAAAAGAACTAGCTCCAGTTATGTATGAACAGTGAAGGTAACAAACTCTTAAAAATGTGAAAAACATGAACTTGAAGAAGTGAAAATTTAACAATATGAAGCTACATCTATCATGTGTGAATATGCTTAACAAAATATGGTAACAAAACATGGGAACTAAACGTGCATTACGAATATAATCAGTGGGAGCCCTGTGCTTGTTTCCCTGCAACAAGAAGGTTCCATCTTGGGGTGATGGAAGACAGTGACACTCTCAGTGTGTTTGAAATGTCCAGTCGATTGCGCAATTTGGTCTAAGTTGCAGTCATTGCCGACACCCAGCCCTCATCACTAAAATATGCAGCTAACGGTGACTTTTTTTCGGTAAGAAATCTCTGCAGCGGCTCTCGCAACTCAAACACTCTGGCCAGTGACCTGCAACCAACCAACTTGGATAGTGTACCACGGTGACCCATATCCTCTGACATATCATCAATTCGCCTATGGACAGTGCTTGCAGAAAGCGGTACCTGAGCTATTTTCTTTAGCTGCAGCCTCCCCAAGGAGTTCATTGCACATGCCTTTACCAGCAGGCAGAATTAACTCTTCCCCAATAGTAAAGGGCTTCTTAGATTTAGCAATCCGACTAGCCACTATGAGGCTTTTAGCGCAGCCACGTTCACAGATGTGGTCGCTTTACACACTAGTTTTTTGTCCTTGCTCGCGTTTCTTACGCTCAAAGAATTCAAGGGGTTTGTCTTTAAGTGTAGGATGCTTGGACTCTAGATGTCGAATTAGCTTTGATGGTTTCATTGCTTCGTTTGACAACTTATCGCCAAATACCACACATAAAGGACTTGGTGCATGCGAGTCACCGGTCTCTGCGAAACCATATTTTAAATATGACTCGTCATATTTCGTATTGAATGACCCCTTCTTTTTTTTGAGGTATCTGGCTCACCATCGTCAGTGGGTATTATTGCGAATGTGACATTATTGCGAATTAAATTGAGTTTACTTAGTTTGCATGCATTTTTTTTAAACTCTTGTCGTAGGCTACGGCTCGGTTAGGAATGTCCCGCGGCCCGATGGTTGGGGACCGCTGCAATATATTACTAGATGTATATTGTAAATATGTCTGAAGTGGCTTGAGAGATCTGTGGGCATCAAACTGCCCACTGTTAATCACTCCATAGGCTAGATATACTGGTTGGGTGCTCAAGGTCACAGGGTCAAAGGTCAAGATCACATATGATTTTGTGAGTCTTATCCAGGCAGCTTGAAGGGTTTTCATCAATTGTTCCATAGTCCATTACTATAGTGGCTTCATGAACTGATTGAGTATTCAAAGGCATGGGGTCGCATACAGTGCCTCTTTCTTCATTCACATTCTGCACATACCATTACCCTTAATACATCACATGCCAACAGACTGAACACTCTGTACGCATACTCATATAGCAACCCTCAATAATGGTGGTCTACTGACACACTCAATGACCTGTGGTCTGAAGTCTAAGTCTACTCCAGTGAGTGGATGCATATTCAATGCGTTGTTTTCATTCCAAGAGTCTCAAAAAGAACAGGAGGCAGAGCCTTCTTCTATCAAGCCCCATCCTGTGGAATAATCGAATCTTCTTCCAAGTGGTGGACACCCTTTCCAGTCTACACTAGTACAAGTATTTTCCTTTAGTCCTACAGTATATGTAGGAATGTTACATCAAGTCGACACTAGAAACATTGTTCTTTAGTCCTATATATAGGTATGTTGCATCAAGATCCGCCACCTGTCGCAGTTTACTTCCCCTTACATCATGTCAGGCAATCCTTAGCTCAGCTTAGATTTGTATCCAATTATTCTGACTCGGGTTGTTCTCCCAAGGGATCACACAGACCAACATTTTCTGTAATTTCATTGCAAGACTGCATGTTCTGTCTAAATACTCAAGCAGGGCATGGGTATTATTGTTGGGAAAAGAGCTTTATTACAAGGCTAAATCAAGTAGCCTGGATACCTGACACAGAGAGTCTGGCCTAGATCCATTGGCAAACGTTTATTTCCTGGTTGGTGGGCGTTTGTTAAAAGAAAATTCTGGTATTTAGCACTTTGAGTCCCTTTTCTGGTTTGTTTTGGATAAACTAGAGTGGTGGACATCGGATATTACAGATGCACGTCCATTTGCTATTTATGGCCTGCAGGCCTCACTGACATGAGCCCATGGAAGTCAGAAAGGGGAATATTCTATTGGGTTCCAGTGGGGGCTGGCATAGAAGCAAAGACGGAAGAGTGAAGATGGGTTTGTGTGAATGTGTGAATGTACAGAAGCACAGATACAGTCCATCTGATCAATAGGTATGTTCCTGGACTCAGCCATTCATTTCTAATGGGCGATCATTTTTGACCGGGAACACAATGGGTGTTCTAAAGATAAATAAAACACCCAAATTGTTATGAAAAATTGTTTTGTGTATTCAGATGCCCTATGTTAACAAAGTCATGGAGCCTCATGATAGTCAGAATAAATTAACAATGTTTTTGAGAGAGAATAATTGTCAATCGGACAAATTTGACCTCGAACACAACAGGAGGGATAAAAGATGTTTTTACTTGACAAAGTGCAAAACCAGAAGCAAAATCCAGGTACACACAATCTAAGTAAAATACGATAATCAAAGGTGCAGGTAAACAAATCCACAGTAAATGTAATGCTTGGTCAAGAGAATTATTCATGAGAAGCACCACAAGAAGCCACCCAAAGGTAAAAATATCTCGAACAAGCAAAAATATCAATGAAAATTATATTGACTCTCAAGATGTTACCTCTTCCATAAAGTTTGAGAGCAAAGCCTGTTAAAAAAAAAAAAATTGTGGTTGCAGTCCCTAGTGCATTTCGTCTAGTGCCTTACAATTGCCAGTGCATAAATCACCGGTGATGGACATATTTTAAGATGACAGGTCAATACAACACGTATGCTGAGAATGACAAATGTTTTATGAGGGCTGGAATAACATGTTATTATGTGTCCCTGTCTAACCTAAGACTAGCAGTATGTAGTGGCAGAGATGAGGAAGCAGGTGGCAGATTTGAATGTAATTGGAGGATGATTGTAGTTGACAGTAATAGGGTGTAATTGGCCAATTAGCCGTCCCTGCATCGACAGCCAGGTATATAAATGGATGGCTCAAGCTTGCTGTTCTCACTCTGTGCTTAAGGGGCTTCTGGACGCTTTCCATCCTGACAATGGTATTGTTCCCCTATACTTCTTAGTACTGTGCTAAATGTTCATTTAACTCTTTTATGTGGAGACAGACTGCAGCTGTGGGTAGTAAGATGACAGTAACGTGGTGGAGTAGCTATTGTAGGATGAGTTGGTGAGATTTATGAAAACATTCGTGGAAAATAGGCTGTGTCCAAACATCAGTACATCTCACTGTATTTCATTCTCATTCTCCAGACCAGGGGTGACTGAACTGTTCATATGCTGCGTGAGGCTTTGTACCTTAATAGAAAATATATATATATATATATATAACAACAACTAGATGTGTTCAGGCAAACATTTTTTAATCTAAACACACCAATAAGCTTCTACCAATATCCACACAAGCCCATAAAACGTAGTGAAAGGCAACTGATGTATAAAAATGTGATGTTAAATGACTTCATTCTCTGATCCTCTTTATGGCATTCTCAGTGCAAAAGGGTCACACACAGGGTCTGACAAATGCAAAGTAGAGGAAATGAGAGAGGAACGTTTGACTCCAGGACGTAACAGTCATCATGGAGAGAGTTCACTGAAGCATCAGTTCTCCTGCAGTCTCTCCCTATGGATGTCAGTGAGCATACAGAACACATCGACTTCAACAAGCAGACAGATTATTGACAGATTATTGACATTATAGTCATATTAAAGGCCCACTGACTCATATGGTTATACTCAAACCAATAAAAGTACTTACTAGAAAATCTTATGCATGACACTATCGTCTGTGCTCAAGCCTAAGGACAGCACATTTCCACAGGACATAAGGATTGTACTTTCCCATGTGATATAAAAAAATACTGATTTATTTATTTATTGTAGCCTGCCCTGCTCCACCAAAAATGATTGTCTTAAAACTGGGTCGCAGTGTTGCATAAAGAATATTAAAAGATAAGAACAAAGCTCATCATGTGCAACACCATAACAATATGCATACCTTGTCTTGAAAGGCTATGCCTTGAGAAACAATAGAACTGTGATTAGGGGAACTATGACAAGAACATTTAGTTTGCCAAAGAATAGATTATAGAGAGCCCTGGATTAAACTCTATTGTGGGTTCAACATCAGTTTGGAAAACACATTTTGTGCAGGGGCGTCACAAATAACGTCAGCAAAGCAGCAACATCAGGACCAAATGTGTAGGGGAGACCAGTGTTTCCCATACATCGACTTATTTGTGGCGGCCAACCACAAGATCAACATTGACCACCACACAATGATTTTTCCAGGTTTTACTAAATTGTACTTAAATCTGGTTAGCATCATAACCACACTGCACTAATTTGTTAAAAACTGTTGCATTCAAGTTAATTCTGAAAACCTACCACCACAAATATAATTAAATTATGTGGGAAACACTGGGAGACCCTGTTTGTTTTAACAGATGCTTGAGTTTTTATCCAAGTAATCTTGCAATGTCCTAATGGCATTCCTCCAGTGTGATCAGACTGTTGACGAGATTGTATGTTGACAAAACATACCTCACAATCTGCAGCAAACCTGTGCTAGAGTCAATTCCTCAGTTTAACTCTGTCCATGTCTCCATGCTTTTCCATGTTTTTTTCAGCCAGAATTTATTTTTATTCTTTATGACTGTTCCAAAGACATTCATAATTCAGAGAGCGGAAACATGATGACACAACTCCAGATGGGCTTTATAAACACACACACACACACAGAGAGAGAGAGAGAGAGAGAGAGAGAGAGAGAGAGAGACAGGGAGACAGAGAGCCCAGATGGGTCTTCTGTTCTCTGACTTGGCTGATACACAGATAGACAGGCAGATGTGTCTGGTGGAGACTCTCTCCTGGAGAATCTTTGCATATGAAAGCCATGTGACCGATACTGATGGTGAAGATGCATTGAGTGGAGAGAAAGAGAGATGGGAATGCTTCTCTTTTGTCCTTGACATGTGTATTTGTGTGTGTGTGTGTGTGTGTGTGTGTGTGTGTGTATGTGTGTATTTTGCCCCTGGCTTGCCTTGAGGGTTATGAGTGAAGGATCATGGGAGAAGAACAGAAAACCAAGGCCATAACAACAGATTTTCTCTCTCTCTTTCTCACACACACACACATTCTGCATTGGTGCTGCAATGCTGGCAATTCTTTTGTTCCATTGGTTGTGCTTGACTGTGTGGTGCATATACTGTATCTACATTCTGAATGAGCGGTCTGCAGACTGAAAGCCCCCAGGCATGAAATATGCATTCATAACCATCACATATCTTCTCACCTGTGCACACTTGTACTTGCCACAACACATGCACCATCTTGTAGAAGAATTTCTGTCCACACTCAGAGAGAGAGAGAGAGAGAGAGAGAGAATATAATTGATTAAGTGTAACAATGTAACAATGTTTATAATGTTTATAATGTTTGTATATGTTTTCTTTTTATTATTATTATCCCTGTGAATATGATTTGGCAATGCATCATATGATTTGTTGTACCAATAAAGCATATTTGAATTGAATTGAGAGAGAGAGAGAGAGTGACTAACAGTTAAGTTGGGCTTCATTCCCCTACATCAATTTGTTGTCAGAAGGACAGCCTGATTAAAAAACACTGATTAATGCGCTTTACTATGGCCAGCTATCTACAACACACTTGGACTGAATTAATGTGTTTTTTGAGCCATGTGCTCCTTAACATAGTCTCAGTCTCCACTGGGATTACATGCCCATCCTGTCCTAATCTCAGCAACAACAACAGCCATGACAACATCCTCAGCATCTGCAGTGCTCCGCCAATCTGCACATCTCATCACTGCTGCCCTCTCCACCAGCCTTGACCATCTGGGCATCCAGACAACAGTTGTTTATGGAATGGAAGATTCATTTAAATCCAGGTAAAATTTAAAATTTACCTGCCTTCACAACTCACCTCAGTATAGGTCATGGTCAATATAAGTGAAAGTCTAAGAACTCAAGCGTTACATCTGCAGAGCTGAGACACACACATAGTCACACGTTGTGTGTGTAAAGGCAGAGTTCATGAACTTTCATCAAGCAACAGAATGCTTTCATGCGACCACCACTGTAGCTTATTCAGAGAGAGTACTCTTATAAGGTTGTTAGATGAAGGCAGGAGAGATAAGACAGCATGTTATGCCACCTCAGTGCTCTTAGAGGTTTCCACACAATAAAGCCTCTCAGTTAGGCTTCTCTTAGACAGTACAAGTGTCAGCCTTTCCCCTCCTCCCTTCCTCTTCCTCTCTGCTCGTCGACGATAAATACCAAGCACTGCCGGTAATGAATGGCTGTTTGAATGGCTCACGCTTCAGCAAGGTAGACGCAGTGAAAACCACTCTCTGTATAAACTCCTGAATATTAACCAAACTCAGCACTTGTTCTGGGAAATTAGAAGAGGTGGCGGAAACCGCTGGATGCACTGAATCATAAAAAAAGGCACCGGGCTAAAGATGGCCATGCTCAGAGGAGGAGCGAAGTGGAGGGGGAGATAGGCTTTCATCATTAATTACCTTTTTGACAGCTCCAAAAGGCCTGTAGGGCTGGCTCTGACTCACTTGGGAGCTGATCTGCAATATACGGCAATTAAATCCTTGTTGTCCAATCACAGGGACAGAAGAGTCCCCTCTGTCCAATCACAGGCCTTGTCTACTGCTGGCATTGCTGGGGGGTTGTCTGTTTCATATGAGGGAGAGGGGAAATAACAACCCAAGGAATTAAACTCAATTTAACCCATAGCCTGGGAGAACATGAGCTAACCAAGCGATAAACTGCACACCAGCACAAATGAAAGTAACCTGGGAGAGAGAGAGAGAGAGAGAGAGAGAGAGAGGGATGAAAGTGATAAGGAAAAATTACAAGATAGGACCGCCGAGTTTAGAGGAATTTGCTGCAGCTGCTATTCAACCCACAACCCATAAATGTATACAAATCTAGATCTACCATCTTCTTTCTCACACACTTGCACAACCATGTCTGTAGTGATCCATATAGACAAACAACGCAAAGCGATATCCTGCTATATACTGTGAGCCTCCTCAGACGTCCTCAGTGTTCCCATCTGTCCGCTGCCAATATATCTCGCTTACACAGAGAAAAGATGAGGATCTCCAGACTGACCAAGAAAATGTTTCACATGTCCAATACTGTTTTGTGATTTGTTTTTATTTATGTAATAACATCTACCTAATTTTCTCATTTACAGACAAACTTTACCGTCCCTACCAAGAAAAATGCCTTTAAACATTTCAGTGCACAATGACAAAAATAAGTCAACCCATTAAATCTGCAATATGTGTCAGTGACCCAGATGTGGTCAACATGGTCATGATGGATGACTTGTAATCAGAAGCAAATCCCTGCTTTAGGGTATACAAGCTTGTATGTACACTTGTGCATTGTTCTTTGGAAATGGAGGAGTTGTGATGGAATGCAACAATAAAGAATGTGCACAATACATTGTTTACCCCCAAAAAACCAAATATCTTGAATAAAGCCATCAATCATATTTGTCTTTCTTACGCACAGACAGATGGATAGACACAAATACATTTACACACACACACACACACACACACACACACACACACACACACACACACACACACACACGTGCTTAAACAAATACAGTTAAGAACAAAATTATTCATGGCCCTGGTAAATATTGATTTACCGGTAATGTTGATTTTCTCTTTATCAATATGTTTGTTCTGACTGAGAATGACACTGCCACATGCCAAAAGGTTGCAAGACAATGTGGTTGCAACATGGAATCAGAAAAAGAAGCGTTTTCATCTTTTTTTTAACATTTTTATGAAAAATGGTGCCCAAAATGATTCATAACCTTTATAAATAATCTGTGGAAACATCTTTATTTGCCATCACAGCTCTCAAAATGGTTCTTATAATACCTATCAAGCCTCTCCATGTTTCCACAATGATTCTAGACTGCATCTTTTTAGCAGCAATTCAGGTTTTTAGACAGCTCACTTTTTTGGCCTATTGGGGCAGGTCTCTCAGTAGACTGATCTTTTCCTCCAAAAATCTTAATGTGCCCCTTGTTTTAGTGTTACCATTTACTTTGAGAAAGTCACATGGTCCCATTGTCTGAAAAACACCCAAAACAAATCTCTCTCGCCTCTCCCCTAATAAGTAAGTATAAGTATAAGTATATATACTCTTTTGATCCCGTGAGGGAAATTTGGTCTCTGCATTTAACCCAATCCGTGAATTAGTGAAACACACTCAGCACACAGTAAACAGAAGCACACACTAATCCCGGCGCAGTGAGCTGCCTGCTACAACAGCGGCGCTCGGGGAGTCACTTTTAACCGTCATTACCAATTTGCAAATGATGGTAAATAACTACTCATCATGAGATGTACAGTATTTTGTAATATCTTTATTATGACCGTCGCTTGCGAAGCGGTCATATAGGGATTGTCAAAGTTTTTTTTTTTTTCTTCGTCATCTACTTCCTGAATTTTTGGTCAACGATACCCGGGACACCGAACCACCGGGGCACATGAAATTTGGTGGGTATGTAGCCCCACTACACTTTTATGGAAAAAATTTGTTTCGTCCCCGGGGGGTATGCCAAGTTTCGTAGAATTTCATCCATGGGGGGGGGGTCTAAAAAAAATTACGTTATGTGTACATTTAGTGACTGTACACTCATTGGCCTGTAGATGGCGGTGCACACATATACACATGCACACACACACAGGCACCCACAAACTGTCGGTATTAGAACAGCCGATACATAATTACAAATTCAGTAGGATTAAAAGAAAGCCAAAATAAATATTCATCATCATCATCATCATGGCTGCATTTCCAGTATTGGCGATAAGTAGTCGTTTGTCCACTAGATGGCGCATCGTTGCAGTGAGACATAATTTTGTTGGAAGTTAAAAGTGGGTTGGAAAAACAATGGACACTTCCTACAAAAACTGTAGTTTACAGTAGGCTACATTAAGTTTCTGAAGGAAAAGATCGGGCAGTGTGCCGAGAGACCTGCCCCAATAGACGGCAAAACAAGGCAAGAAATCGTTAACAGAGAACATTATCAACATTTTAGAGTGGCCCAGCCAGAGTCCAGACCTCAATCCATCAAAAAAGTGAGCAAAAGGCCAGAGTGATGGCAAAGAATCGTTCCTGCCTCAAAACGCGGATTGCTGCTAAAAGGTGGGGTCTAGTGTTACCATTTACTTTGAGAAAGTCACATGGTCCCATTGTCTGAAAAACACCCAAAACAAATCTCTATAGCTATTGTCCACTGTGGGTAGGTGTTTGGGTGGTTGAAATATTCACACTATCCCAAAATGGACCACATCATGGACCACTGTTCTCCAAACATGCACAACTTACTCAGCTTAACTTTTTACAAGGGTACACCTAGACAAAGACTTTGGGCCCTATCATGACATTCTAAAGTGCGTAGTCACTCGTCAAAAGTCTATTCAAATTTAGTAGGATGTCCAGTTCACATTGGGAGGGGTTTCATTATCAAAAGTGGAGCGCATGGCGCAACAAGGTGTTCCTAAGTTTTTAAATCAGTCATATGGGTGTGTTTGGGGCGTAACATCATTTTAAACCAATGAGAATGACATCTGGCATTCCCTTTAACGGTGCAAAGCGCGATATATCAAATAAATGCATCGGTTGGAAAAAAAAAAAAGCTGGAAAAAGCAACACTTACCCTAATATTGCTCAAATGACTGAATAAAACAACATTTATCTTGCAGAGGAGTTGCTTATATCTTGTGACAGTGCGTCTTCAGCTGTGCTCCATACGTGTCTCTCGCCTCTCCCCTAATAAGTAAGTATAAGTATAAGTATATATACTCTTTTGATCCCGTGAGGGAAATTTGGTCTCTGCATTTAACCCAATCCGTGAATTAGTGAAACACACTCAGCACACAGTAAACAGAAGCACACACTAATCCCGGCGCAGTGAGCTGCCTGCTACAACAGCGGCGCTCGGGGAGTCACTTTTAACCGTCATTATCAATTTGCAAATGATGGTAAATAACTACTCATCATGAGATGTACAGTATTTCGTAATATCTTTATTATGACCGTCGCTTGCGAAGCGGTCATATAGGGATTGTCAAAGTTTTTTTTTTCTTCGTCATCTACTTCCTGAATTTTTGGTCAACGATACCCGGGACACCGAACCACCGGGGCACATGAAATTTGGTGGGTATGTAGCCCCACTACACTTTTATGGAAAAATTTTGTTTCGTCCCCGGGGGGTATGCCAAGTTTCGTAGAATTTCATCCATGGGGGGGGGGGGGGTCTAAAAAAAATTACGTTATGTGTACATTTAGTGACTGTACACTCATTGGCCTGTAGATGGCGGTGCACACATATACACATGCACACACACACAGGCACCCACAAACTGTCGGTATTAGAACAGCCGATACATAATTACAAATTCAGTAGGATTAAAAGAAAGCCAAAATAAATATTCATCATCATCATCATGGCTGCATTTCCAGTATTGGCGATAAGTAGTCGTTTGTCCACTAGATGGCGCATCGTTGCAGTGAGACATAATTTTGTTGGAAGTTAAAAGTGGGTTGGAAAAACAATGGACACTTCCTACAAAAACTGTAGTTTACCGCAGAGAATGTCTAATAAGGATAGGACGATGTTCACATGAAATGTAATTCCCATTTCTTCTTGAAGCCGAAATAAATCTGAGGATGTTTATCAGACATGCTTGGTTTTTACTGCAGGTACGTTAATCTTATAATATCAATAAGGAACTAGGTAATGTTACCGTTAGTTGAGTGATGAGGCCAATTTGATTGATTGCATTTGTAGAAAACTATAAAATTGATAGCAGCACTGTAATTGTATCTTTCGACTGTCATTTGCTGCACGTGCTACAAAAATCATTCTGTGTGTAGCAGGTAGACCTTCTCTGCCTGCTATTTTCCCCCCATAGCACCTGGAAGTGCTAATGAAGGGGGCGGGGCATAGGCATTTGATCAATCTGGCACCAGTGGAGTACTACTTAAGAGGGGTAGCAGCCAGTAGCAATGTAGACTCCACTGGTGTAGCCCCTGTCTGTGCGACCGTCAGGTATGCTGTCTCCCCATAGACAGTTGTGGTTTTATGTTATGTATATTGTGGTGTGTTCTTTGTTTAATCTTCTGTGTTCTGTTCTTTTAGGCAGCACAGTCATGCTGATGGGGAACATGGGTCGTGCTGCTGTCTTGTCTTGTCTTGGTTTTGCTTTGGTTATTTTATGTTTGGTTTTTGTGTTGCCTGTCTTGTCCTTCTGTTTGTAACTTTCATCTTTATTTAGTAGGGAGGTGGCTCTGAGGGGGGTCTAGTTTAAGCACATGTGTGATGTTTTTGGTGTATTCCTTGTAGCTTTACTGTGTACCTTTGCTGTGTAACAGGTGAACCTTTCTTTATGCTTGCATGGTATTGGTCTGAATTTCCATAGTTGCCACCCTCAGATCTCCACTTCCCTACCTTTTGTCTTAATAAATATTGTTTTCCTGTAATTCATGTCCACTGTAGTTACGAACCTGAAAGCGGTACAATCTCTTAAAGATTCCCTGATGCACCAGGCCTCAGGGTGGCGTAGTCAGGCTACTGTGATTGGCCCCTTGGCCCTTCCTATGTACCACCCTGTTACATTCGCAATGGAAGATTTACCAACGTTACACCGGTCTGATAGCCTACAGTTTTGCCTATACATGCGTGAGACTGAGACGCCTGTTTATTTGTTTTAAGTGCGTGCAGGGTGTGAGGGGGGAATCAATGTGCTTTGATTCCAGCTTGGTAGTTAGTCTGTGAAATTAAAAAGCACGTGTGTGTGAAGTATCCAAACAATGACGCCTTCATTTAATTATGGCTGCTTTAGCAACACACCTTAAGCTACTGTGTAGTGGGTCCCATTTAGAAGTGGCTACTTCATTCGCGCTTTCCTTGACTCATGGAGCTGCGTGAATTTTATTACAACTTTTCGCCACAATATGGCAGTTTAAGTCCGCTTGATACTGTAAGGCGTAAGCCATTGGTTTCCAAAGGAGATTTTATTTGTGTCGCCAACATAGCCTATTGACAATTTGTAAATAGGCCTACCTTATAAGCCTACCTGTAGCTTAGGGAAGCTAACAGCTTTCTATTAGGATCTAGTTTGTTAGTTACAGTTTTGTCATAACTCCCTGATTCATTTTTGCATTTAGAATAGCCAGAGCGTGGACCTGCCAATATTGACATGTGCTCTTAAAATAGCATATGAACTCGCCATTGACTTCTGACCAGGTTTAGGTGGTGTATGATAGTGATTTTTAGACAACGCTCCAGGCCCCTCCCTAGGTTGTTAATTGCCACACCCCTGGTCGCAATGTTTAAAAAATAAACGTGCAAAATACCAAATTAAGCTTTGCGCGGATGAATAACGAGCTTTACGCCATGCGCTGGAGCCCAAAATACAGCCCTTTAGCTTTTGCTGGATTTTTTTTTTGACCCAGGGACATGGCCTGAGATTGGCATTAAACCCCAATGATGACATGTCCATTTCATGTGTGGAGGTGAGAGAAATTTTCCTTTGGGGTGTTTTTTCAACCAGGGGGACCTGGTGACCTTCTAAAGGCTACATTAAGGCATTCGGGCAGTGTGCCGAGAGACCTGCCCCAATAGACGGCAAAACAAGGCAAGAAATTGTTAACAGAGAACATTATCAACATTTTAGAGTGGCCCAGCCAGAGTCCAGACCTCAATCCATCAAAAAAGTGAGCAAAAGGCCAGAGTGATGGCAAAGAATCGTTCCTGCCTCAAAACGCGGATTGCTGCTAAAAGGTGGGGTCTAGAATCATTGTGGATACATTGAGAGGCTTGGTAGGTATTACAAGAACCATTTTGAAAGCTGTGAATGCAATTAAGGATGTTTCCACTGATTATTTAAAAAGGGTATGAATAATTTTGTGCAAGAGGCATGCACATCCCAAATGTTAAAGTGGGTGCTGGAATCAAAAAAACTAGATGAACACCACTTCTCAAATGTACAGTAAAATGTTGTGCTTTATGACCTTGATGTTTTTATTTGCACTTTTGCACTTTGGCGGAGACACTTTGCACTTTAACTAATCACCTGCATCATGTGACAGGTCAGGTGCTGCCTCTAATGGGTATATGTATGTGCTGTGTGTTAACTGTTTCATGTCTGAGGAAGGGCAATGTGACCCAAAACGTTGCATTACTTGTGGTGATTAAACCATTTCATCTATTGGAGTTTTTTTTATGAATATTTTTTTTTTATAATTTTGGACATGCAGTTTTTCACAAAATGTTTTAAAAAGATGAAGCTTCTTTTTTTGATGTCATGTTTCTACCACATTGTTTTACAACCTTTAGCCATGTGGCAGAGTCATTTTCAGTCAGAACAAACATATTGGACAAGAGAAAATCAACATTAAATCAATATTGCCAGGGGTATGAATAATTTTGTTCTTAACTGTATGCACACACATACAAAAATGATGTTTCCTGTTGGGTAACATTTAAAAGACAGGCATGCTTCAGTTAATTCATTTGGATAAAGTGTGGATGGGAACAGCCGGTAGTGACTCTAGGGACTCTTTATAACTAACTCTCTCTCACACACACTCACACACACACACTCCCTTTCACGCTCTCTCTTTCTCTCTCTCTCTCTCAAACACAAACACCACAGTATTCTCCACTGAAGAGCACACACACCTCGTATTCCACTCAGCAAAAGAGGACCATAAATCTTTAATTCATCCCCAGTATGAAGATGAAAGTTTAATTTGGCTGTAAATCCTGGAAATGTAATTTTAAGCGGCGTGGTTTGTCTTTTCTCCTGTGAATCCCGTGACAGAGAGAGACACCAGGCGTGCTGATTCATAATTCAAGAATGAATGCACAATATTTAGGACAAATCTCTCCCTCTCTCTCTCTCTCTCACACACACACACACACACACACACACACACATACAGAAACATACACTATGCGAAAGGTTGCACCCCGACACTTGCAGAGGAAATTTCGATTCCATTCGAACATAAAACATATTTGACTGCAGCCATAAACTTGCACTCTCTGCCTTTCTCCCACTAGAAATTGATCGTATGGACCGGTTTAACAGTGTGGTTGACTGGCCGTGTCTCCCTGCCCTGTAATATGAATATAATTTATTTGTTGCCTTTGAAGCTTAGTGCGACTGGGAACACAAAATCATGGGGGTCACTCACAAGATCTGATGGAAATGAGAGGAGGATAAAAGGGGAAAAAAAGAAAACAAAGCTTGATCAAATCATGGGTGCGTGGCTTGGCAGCAATGATGAGTATATATGGGATGGCATCACTACATACAGGAATTGTACAGTTGATTCCATGGGGAGCCAACACACATGTGCGTGCATGCACACACACACAAATACACACACACACACGCACACACACACACACACACACACACACACTCTGCTCAGCCTCAAAGGATTAACATTGAGACACCTTAATGGGATATTCAACCAGTGGGCTCAATTAATCTGACCTTGACAAAGTGTTTAGCCGTGGGAGTTAATTAACCAACACAGACTTTTAATGAACAAAATCAGCCATTTGTGAGGATGTTTTAAAATGCTGTATGATAACTAATTATTTCAACTTGTCAAGAATCTTTGTGTGTGTGTGTGTGTGTGTTAGTGTATGAGAGAGAGAGAGAGAGAGAGAGAGAGAGAGAGAGAGAGAGAGAGAGAGAGAGAGAGAGAGAGTGAACAGTACAGTGAGTGACCACCAATTAGCCATCAGAAAAATAAGATACAAAAATAATTCATGGCAACTAAAAGAACACAGACTAGTTACTGTTCGACAAGAAAGGTTGAGATGGAAATGTACCTTCTCCTACGATATAAACCGTGGCCTACTAAACAAACACACAAGCACACACACGCGCACACACACACACACACACACAAATAACTGCACAAGCATGTTTTGATTCTGTTTCTGGTTCTGTTTTCTAAATATTCGTGTGAATGTTTAGTATATGTTCAGATTTATGCTTTGCCAATACAAGTGTATATTGCCATGTCAATAAAACCCTTTGGATTGCAATTTTCAGATTCAAACCTCAAGACTTATCTCATTTTTATGCAATTTCTCTCTTCGAGAGACTCTTAGGCTTGGGCTGTGTGTGTGTGTGTGTGTGTGTGTGTGTGTGACTGCAATGGCTATCGGCGAGTGAGTTATCAGCGAGTGTGGTCTGTGTGATGGGTCATTAGCTCTGTGAGCATGTTTCTGTCCATGGAACATGCCTCCTCAACCCTCCCTGTCTCTCTCTCTCTCTCTGTCTGTGTCTCCACTTTCAGACAGAGCTGCTGACTCTTACAAACCACTGATGGGCCTCTAATGAGTCTCTAATGAGCCTTCATAGGGCTTTGACAAAAGAAGCCTCGTGAATCAATCCATCACACATAGCAGATGCATTCAGATATGAGCATGTTGTGGTAGGCAATATTATTTTTGAGACAAGGTCTCTAGAGTGTTTTTGCTTAGCCTACACACCTCCCTTTCCCTACTTGCTTCCTCATTTCAGGACCTTATGAAATGATAAGAGAAACGTGCAGCATCGCTGTTTCATCTAAATGCTAATGACTCTGAGAGTTTGTGTACATTTGATTACTTACCCACATATGCCATACATGTGTGTGTGTGTGTGTGTGTGTGTGTGAAATTGCAATATGAAATTGCAATATGTCCTCTTTTTAGTCATCTAAAGTTGACTAAAAAGAGGAATAAAAAAAATCATCTTTTGGAAACCTATTAGCTGGTTTGATTGCAATTGGTCCAATGCAATTCACACACAGGTCTGTACACACACAGAGTGCAGAGTGCAGACAGCGCACAAACACTGGCCTATGCTGATTACATCAAGGTGCTTTGGCAAGTTTTCAAAACCCATCAGCTTGGTTTCTAACAAAATAAAAGTCAGTCATACCATTACTCCAGTATCCCTACCCTGAGTAAGGGATAATGTATTGTCCGCCGGTAATTATCAGAAATAAGTCCCGACAGGGAGAACCCCCGACGCGCAGCGGAAGGGTTTTGCTTCGACCTGAAGGGTTATTTTCTGATGATTAGGCCTACCGGCAGACAATACATTATCCCGCTTATTAATGCACTGTATTCGGGATTAGGCCTATGTAGCTTACTGTATAATTGTAGCCTACTAAAGAAAAAAATACTGTATTTATTTTTCTGATTATGATTTTTTTATCCTCAAAATTAGAAATATTTACACACATGCAGACAATTTGAGAATTTGTTAGGTCAACAAGGATGTGGTCTTTTTATATATATTGTAATCTATAACGTGTAGGCTATATGTTTTATGTGGTTTATAAACGTCTAGCCTACATCCTTAGCAACAGATGAGACTACGTGCAGTGTTTTTTCATTTCACGAATCACGAATTATTGAGAAGAGAAATGCCGCCCTCTTGCGCTAATCAACACAACATGCACAATTACCACAATGTTGATGTTGCATTTGGTCTCAGACCATTCTCTTTGTAAATAGCCTACAGAAAAAACCTAACACAATAATATCTGAATAAAATTGATAAGCTTTCTTGTATGTTAGCTTAGGCTACTAAAGATCCGAAATACACATCCAAAATACAGTAGGCCTATGCCTAAATTAATCAAAAATAATTCAAATAAGCTCTTTCTATGAATTAATAATTTGTTGTGGACAACTCTTTAAACATTCATTTTGATTGTTTTTATACATAGGTTCATCTAATCCATTTGTAGGCTATAGCTTACAAGCCGTATTGTCATATTTTAGAGACATGTTCTTCTTTGGAGAAATTGTGAGTCGTCTGTCCAACAGCCAACATTATCGTTAGGACTGGATGCCAGACCGCTACTCTTAAACTCTTGTTTTAACAACAACCAACAATATAATCTTATAACCTAACCAGTGTGCAGTTTATTATTATTGTGGAGGAAAGACGTTCATACGCATGCGCTCAGCAATTCAGCTGCTGCCCGGTGCAAATAACCTCCTCGTGCATACATGGATGTGAGCAAGAGCTAGACCAACTGCTTTGGGCTTCCATGGTGATACGGTGGGTATAAAAAATAATGGATTTATAAGAAATGTTACATTGCCTGTTTTTTTTTTTAACGAAAGAGTAAGTCGAGTGGGAATCCTAATTGGCGAGGGGTGCGTAAAACCATAGCGTGCAACAGAATGTTTGAGATTCCAGTGGTTACAGGCGTTGATGCGCTAGCCAGCTGTTCTTCCATTCGGTTCAGTGATCGCCTGTGGTAACGTATGTAATTGCTGGCTTTTGTTGTGATTGTTTACGCAGCGATTGTGGAGATACCTGATTTAACCCAGAAACTGATTGTACAGATCATATTATTATTGATATTATTATTGTTGTTGTTGTTATTATTATTACTATTATTATTATTACTACTAGGCTACTATTATTAGGCCTGTTACTATTATTGCGTGCTAAAACTGATTTGGAAGATAGGCTGTGACGCCGTTCATGACGGCGCTCAGTATAGGCAGGGTGAATAATTTTGATGCTGTAGCTGGATATGTAACCCACTGTCGATACGAGAGGAGCGGCATGTAGTACAGCATGATGTCGTGCGGGGGATTCTTACAAGATGATGAGGGCCTTTTGCTATCTGAATGCCATGCCTTCCCTTTTTCATTAATTAATACAATATCGTTTGTTTTAAATAGATTGGAAATGTGCCTGGCTATTTACAGGGATGTCAATTTTACATAGCCTTATTCTGAAACTTTCAATAACAAAAAGGAATGTTTATGTAATATGCACACAACCAATGGAGGATAGAGGAATGAAAATATGTGGTATAATGGATAATGGTGTGTGTGTGTGTGTGTGGTAGAAGTGGAGGGGTGCTGGTGCTCAGAATATGAGGACTGATATCAGGTGTTACTCTAATTTAATTAGACCCAAAGGACCAAAAATGATTTCCTCTCCCTGGATCAAGACATACCTCGAGAAACTACTGCTGAGCTGTTAGTGTTGAACAGTTGTTGATCAGTGCTGGTGGCATAGGCCTTCATACATATTCCAAGCCACATGCTGTTAATGTTGTTAACTGGTACCACTATGTTAATTAAGGAATGTGTCCCCCCTCTGTCTCTCTCTCCTTTCTCTTTAGCCCATGGGTTCAGAGCGGGAGGAGATGGGCAAACGGCAGATGCAGGAGGCACCGAGTACTGTGCAGACGCACAACACACACACTCACAGCGCCATAAACACTCACACACACAGCTGGCTGAATGCGCCTCCCAACGCCTGCTGCTTCTGCTGGTGCTGCTGCTGTAGCTGCTCCTGGTACAGTCCAACCACACAAATTCACACACACACACACACACACACACACACACACACACACACACACACTCTGCTCTTGGTACAGTCCAACCACACAAACAGAGATGCACTGCCATACAGCATTCACAATCGTGTTGCAACAGCAGCAAAAAGGCACAAGTAGCCTGAGAAAGCCACACCACAGTGATACTGCTCTTGACACTATAGTGTGTTTGTACTCTGTAAGTAATTAAGCACTCGCGAGGCCTAGGATGCAGGTGTTCGGTTTGCATCATTAGAGAAAGGGGACTGAAAAATTACAGTGTTTACGACAGGTTTCCCGAGGGAGCTTAAGTACACATGCACACATATTGTACACACACACAGAGAGACACATTAACACACATTCTCTCTCTCTCTCTCTCACACACACACACACACAAACAAAACCTGAAAGCAAGTTTTTTTTTCTTTTTAAGAGCTGCTTTAGATTTACAGAGAGAAAAAAGATACAGAGAGAAAAAAAAGATTACTTTGCCAGTCACTAGACACAGACCCAAAGCTTGTTCACTCTATCACTTCCTGTTTCTATTTTCATCACTCTTTTTTCTCTCAATTGTTTCAGCTTGACTGTGCGCTCTGCTCAGGATGAGCGAATCCAAAGGCTTGTCTGTGAGCAAACTGAAGTGACCAGCAACTGTGAGGAGAGGTGATTAATACACTGTCACAGAATTAACACAGGCGTAATCCTTGCCCATGACATTCATAGAATAGATTTATAGCTATGAATGGACTTAGTAGAGTCAGTATGGAAAACTGCCAGTTTGCGACAGCTTCATCCAAAAGAACTTTGCGGTGGTGTAATTGTGGATCACTCCATTGACTACTTCCTCCCTCTCTGCCTGTAGCCCCAAGCCAACGCTGGAGGATGCCAGCTCGTGGGGGCAGTCGTTTGAGCGCCTGATGAAGAGTCCGGCCGGCCGTGGCTGCTTTAGGCAGTTCCTGCGGACGGAGTTCAGCGAGGAGAACCTCCTCTTCTGGCTGGCCTGCGAGGAGCTGAAGAAGGAGACCAACCGCGGTGTGGTGGAAGAGAAGGTGCGCCAGATCTATGAGGACTTTGTCTCCATCCTGTCCCCGCGAGAGGTACGGCGGCTCCCATGCATGCACACACTCGAATATGCACTCACAAGCTCAGAGCAAGAGGATTCTGTGTGCAGATGTCTCAGTGTCCAGATTCAGTTGACTTGCATGCACTTGTGCACACAAAAAAAAGGGGTTTTGTGCACATAAGAGTTTCTGAGACAGTTAGCCACTCTCACTTGAGAGCATGCGGGTTTGGCGTATACAGGTGTTTACAACCCTGGCGATATGTTTGTGTGTCCACAGGTGAGTCTGGACTCCCGCGTGCGCGACGTGATCAACCGGAACATGACGGAGCCCACGTCCCACACGTTTGATGACGCCCAGCAGCAGATTTACACGCTGATGCAGCGAGACTCCTACCCACGTTACATGAACTCCAGCATCTACTCAGACCTGCTGCTGAGCCTGGAGCAGCAGCAGCAACAACTGCAGCAGCCAGAGAAGCCTCCTGAGACCTCCTAAATAACACAGGCACGCACACGCATGCACCTGCGCTTTAGTGACCACGTAACCACATGTAAGCCACACATGCATACGGTCAGGAGACAAACACACACAGAAGTCCACTGTAAACAGATACACACCAATCGCACAGCCTGGCACTAGTTGCACTGAGATACACGTTACACACTTTGAGCTGCTTCAGCTGGCTTACACCACCTTGAGTCCATCACACAAGTGAGGGCAATCAAAATCACTCACCAATGCACAGCCTCAAGAAACCCTCACAACACACACACACACACACCTATTTTCCTTCTCCCCTCCCAATTTCTCAGGCGCCATCCCTGGATGCTCAGAGCACCAACTGTTATCAGAGGCATCCGGAGGAAGCCACAACAAGCAACATTTTTATTTTGGACGTGACTGTATATAGAACTTCAGGTACATACTAAATGACAAATATTGTGGTGTTTCAGTCAGATTGTCTTAAGAAATGAGTACCAACAAATTTACCAATATGTTTTTTGTCTGGTAGAGCATGTTGACAGTAGGCACATATCTAGGTCATCAGAGTAATTAATCAGAGATAATGACAATGACAAAATGAAGTAGAAACAGCTGAATAACTACATTGTAAAGTAATGAACAACTTGAATCTGATCATTTTTAGCTTGACATTATCAATCCTAATGACATATTATCATATTATTAAGTGCAATCCTAAGGAAGGGATGTGATGACAGAACAGCCAGAGGTGTTCTAGCTGTTGCTTCGTGGAGTGATGCCACCTGGAGTACATCAAGTGAAACTGGTGTTCTGAATGTTTGTTTACACTGGCTGTGTCACTGCCCTCCCTTACCCGGTGCCACTAAAGCTGCTTTCAGACATAGGTGGAAGTCTGCATGTTCTGCGAAGTGGTTGGGCCGTATATCTGAACAACATAACCGGACATTTGGAACTCAACTTTGCCAGCTGTTACACTACTCCCTCCTAGTATTTCCGACGGACATTATGTAAATGAGCTCATGTCTGAACGAAGCCAAGAACATGCGGAGATTCTGTTCATGCGTGTGTTCAACCACGCAGAGATCCTGTTCATGTGCGTCAGTGTCGTTCACACATGACAGCATAATGTCCGCATGTAAGCATCATATTTGAATCACCTGAAGGGTCGGACATCCGTTTGACAAAGATCCACATATAATGCGGAGGACATGTCTGAAAGCAGCTTAAGAGAAAAGTCCCACACCTGTGCCTTGAACTGTGGTGCGTTTGGAACTCCCAATGAAGAAATTACTTACTCGACAACATTAAAATATCAAACCTATACATTTCTTTATGTACTAACACTGAGATTATTTTTTCCCTGTTTCAGTCCTTCATTGCAATACTGTACAAATCAATGACTTTTGTCTATTTATGGATTCTTTTTTTTTTTTTTTTTTTTTTAAATATATCAATATTTATGTTGTGTTTTTATCTGTTAGGCAACTAAAGGATGGGAGTTAAATAAAAGCACAAATGCTTCTATCACACACTGACTGTGAATGTGCACACTGTGTATGGGGTGAATATTATAAATCTTGGTTTGGTAAGTTGGTAAGATTTTACAGCTGATTTCTTACATGTATCCTTTGTCTTTGTTGCTTTCACACTCATAGCAAAGATCCTTAATTACTAACTGCTCTGCGTCAGCCCTCTCTGCTCACAGCCTTAGAGCTAACACTTAAAACCTTTACCATTTTGTCACAGCAATTCTGAGTACTGTTATTAACCTATAGTGTAGAGTGTAAGGAATAGAAGCAAATATACTGCTTTTTCTCCATTCTCAAACTACATTCACAGAATGTCTGACAGTTCTTGCAAAATAAAACACTCGCCTCAAAAGTTTTACTTGTGCTCAGAGCCAAACAGTGTCAGAGTACCGATCCAGTGTATGATTGAAGTGTTCCCTTAATTTTTTTGAGCAGTATAGTATGCAATAGAAAATCTGGAAGACACAGAGAGGTAAAGCAGATGGCTTTTATTTACAGTAAATTAGCATAAAATCAGCTACATCCTCAGTCTTTGCAATACATCACTTGTCATAAAGACTGTCATGGCAACAGTGGTTTGTCTACGTATCCTCTTCATGACCTCTGAACCTGGATGGTCACCCAACTCATCCAGCTGACAGAATAATTCCTATAGCAGCACATTGGTCAGTCCCCTCGGTCAGGTGGGTTCTGGAGTCAGCAGCGCGATGAGAGTCCTGTTTGGGTTCAGTTCTGTTTGAGGCTCAATCAGTCT
Source organism: Alosa sapidissima (assembly GCF_018492685.1). Taxonomy (NCBI): domain Eukaryota; kingdom Metazoa; phylum Chordata; class Actinopteri; order Clupeiformes; family Clupeidae; genus Alosa; species Alosa sapidissima. The sequence continues at coordinate 16,568,581 of NC_055973.1, read as the reverse complement.
GATTTGGATTGGGTCACCAGCTATCAATGAGGTTGGGCAGCCGTTCGTCACTTGTCAACTGTTCACACGCTGCCAGCTTAGTCAATTGGAGGCAAGTGTGTTTCTATGAATCCTTTGATATCATCCATTTCCTACACCAAAAGAAACGCACGCACAATCACAAGCTGAAAAGGGCTCAGTAGAACAAAGCAAAACCAAAGAAATACAGGAAGCAGAGAAAGGATGCAAGAACAGGACCAAAAGACAATTGGGCACACCGATTATTTTGTGGTTGTGGGTATGAAATAGGGCTATACAATCATCGCAATATGAACCAATGCAATTACTTAATTGCAAAAGCTACAAATAATCGTCCACAGTTAATTTTGTCACATTTATGACTTTTATATTCATATAATCTTCCTTGACTGTGCCACTTCTGTTTGGTGGGTGTGCGTAGTGCGCAAGGGGCACAGAAATTCTGATTGGTGAGCTTCAGTCAGTCGGTGCGCTTCTTATGCACTGGGCATGCTCACCAACAGACATGGACAGTATTTTAGTGGGCTCTTTGCATGAAAGGCTCTCAATGTGGCCTCTTTGTTACCGGTGGAGTGTTAACTGTGTTGTAACGGCATCTTCTGTTATATTCTGCTCCTAAACATCTCCAGTCCGACACTGAATATCTTGTTTGCCCAATAATAACAATTTGAACTCGCATAGGCTAAATCCTTCTTTATCGTAATGTGCTGATTTACTAGGTGCAACACACCTGGCTCCACCACAAACAAGCGAGCCGTACGTGCAAAGAGCCAATTACTGTAGATGTATTTGAAATACCTATTTAATTACTTTAGCATATTTTGTCATGTGTATTTTGCAGGATTGGAAAAAGTAAAATGTAGTTTGTAACAAAATATTTTGAGGGATTGTATTTATATGTTTTTCTCAACTAAGTCAAAATTTCATCACTCAGTTAAATATACTACCTATAACCATGACAATAGGCTATGCTTATCATAGTCTGGGAGCCAAAGGCCAGAATATCGTTTTTTCTTTGCTGTTTCTTGTTGCTTAGGGGTTACGCAATAAGAATAAGGAGGGTGCCCAGTCATATTTCTTGGGCAATTCCATATATTCAACTCTAAAGTTAACCTAAGTAGCGATTTGTCCAAAAAAATGCCAATTTCATTACCCTTTCGAAAGGACAGCATAACATGTAAACCCAATTTTCCCTTTTCTTGCCACATTGTGACCAGTTTTGATCAGTGCTTCAATCAAGCTTGTGCAGAATAATGATGTCAACCATAGCAACGAAGCTCTTATCTTATCTTAGGAATTGTAAGTTTTCCTTACTAAGAGTAGGTCCAAGAGGCTTTGTGAATAACTTTTAAGAGAAAACTCCGAGCTAAAATATTTTAGTGCGATTTAGGAGTACTCCTAGTGGTAAGATAAAATGCTTTGTGAATACGGACCCTGATCTACTAGGAGTCCTAATGTACAGAATGAATAGCCAATCAGAAAATAGTATTTCTTGTCTTGATACATGTTCAATAATATGCCTTGTAGTTTCTTTTAAAAAGTTTGGGTACTGTGTGGGTATTTTTGTATTTTTTTATTAATTACTTTGTATTTTATTTTGTTACATTTCATCAGCCAGTATTCGTAGTTTGTAACAAAATAGTTTTTTGATGTATTTGTGCCCACCTCTGCTCACCAATCAGGGGTGGCACAAATAAAAGAGACATTTGTAATATTGAACTGCCCGACCAATAAATCGGTGTGCCGATTATCAGCAGATATTAGCTATTTGATATTTAGATATTGTCCCCAAATTGTGCAGCCCTAGTATAAAAACAATGCAAAAACATAAGAACCACGCTCGAACGTGACATTGTATGTCCAAAATCCATCAGTTCGCCATTTTTTATAGCAAGATTGCATTACAATGCATTAGATTTCTGTTCAAAGATGAATCATGAAAGATCAATCTAAGTTAAGATTTTCTATATTACAAAGTTTACATAATATATCAGCTTCTTTTTCTATAGTATAAGTGAGAAGCAGGAGGGGGAGAGAAGGAAGCACTTGAGGCAAGAGAAGTCATATTGTTGTACTACTACTACTTGTGTGTTCTGTGGGGGTCTGTAGTTGGAAGCTGGGTGCTGATAGACTGACCTGGGGGCAGGAGGAGTGGGGCATCCCGGGGTAGGTCTTGAAAGTGATGTTAGCAGGGTTGAGGAGGGTCTTGAGTTTCTCGACTGTGAGGCGGCCAAACACCAGTGGCACCAGAGGGTCTGCTTCCCCATGGCATTGAAGTACAGGCACATCCTTATTGCAGGTATCAGCAGCAGCCTGAAGCCAAACACACACACACACACACACACACAGTGAAAGAGAGAAAGAAGTCACTGTGTGCAAGGGAGAATAAGCACCAAAGTGCCTGTAAAAGAAAGAGAGAAAGGAAGAGTGATGGAGAACACAAACAAGCTTATACCTGTGAAAAAGAGTGTCTAAGAGGCATCCAGCAGCTAAGGGCCAAAACACCACCAAGCTTCTGATTTGTGGTAAGAGCAGTGTAGAGAGACAGTGCCCCTCCCTGCACACACAAACACACAGATACATACTCTTGAGCTCAAATATCAGTATGCTTCTTTCCATGTTGCCATTTAAGATGTTATAGACAAAATACCCTGTGAAAAAAAAGAAAATCTGCAATATGGCCATTTTTTGGAGGACAGATGCAGACGAAATTTAATACGGTATAAAGGAAAGAGTTTTACCTAATTTTGACCCAACACTTCTTACTACAACTTTAGATAAATCATCTATTGACACTTAAGTATGGTTGTGTTTCAGTTATCTTAGGACAGAGAGATTTAATGGGTAAGACTGGTAACTTTAACAGTTTACAATTTGCAGCTTGATGGCTCACAGGTAGACCTGCACCCATCATTAATGCTTCTCTACTGGTTTGTGCAGCAGGACTGAGGGAAAGCATGGCCCCAGATGAGCCCTCTGTTTCATGAGCCAGCAGTTTTTAATCAACTTCATAATCCTGACACGGTCATAAGCACAGCATTCAGATCTGTGTAGACCTTCGCCAACAGGGCAAAAGTGGTTTACAGAAGTGTTTTACAAGGTTTGTGCAGTGGTTTACAGGATGAACTTTCATAATAATCGTTTACAGCTTGCAAAAATATCACAAGTTACATTACATTCCCCCTAAATGCAATTGCCAAACAAACAATGAAGCAAAAGCCACTCAGATTGTGTACCTGAGAGAATCCTCCAAGCACGATCCTGGTGGACGGGATGCCATTCTTCACTTCTTGATCTATTAATGCTTTGACTGAGGGGTGTAATTCACAATTAATTACACAATACTTCCTCAATAGATTGACTATAGAACGATAGACTGAATGATAGATCAGAGGATAGAATGAGAAAACAGACAGAAAGATAATACAACTGACTGACAGACAGACAGATAGACCACTAGATAAATAAAATGATTAAAAAAAACAAACAAGACAGACAGAAAGATAGAGCAATAGCTAGAACGAAAATAGAAAGACAAACAAACAGACTATCTACAGCATATTCAGATTAGTCTTTATTTAAAGTGACTTGTGAATATAAACTCACTGTTCTCTGCGGCTCGTTTGATACCAGACTCATCTTCAGCTGCATCTGGGCTCAAGCTTACAATATCAAACCTGCAAGACAACAAAACATATTAACATAAACCCAAAGGTCCTGTTCAATGTCTACAATAGTATGCATTAAGTTTGTCATAATTGAGGGAGAGAGAGTTCCAACGTTGTCAGAGAGTTCCAACCTCTTTCACATATAAAGCTTGAATGAAGGAAGTAGGCTACAACTGGGCAGTGCTAAACATAGACTACAAAGGAATCCACAATTCTTATTCAACTGTGGCAAAAACACCTTTTCAAGTCAAGATAGATGGAAGATGCAAAAAGCCTAAATCTAATTGCAACCTTCCAGTTCCTCCTGAGCCGTGGCAGTTTTTGAAATAGTGAAGGTCTATCAACACCAAACTGTGACTGAGTGGCCAGTGGGTAACACATTGGGCCTCATAAGCTACCTTTTCCACTGTGAATAATAATGCTGATGTCTCTTACCATGAAGGCATGCGCATATTCATGTTGAGGCTCACAGGCATGATGGGCCTGTGAATAAGCAAGCCAACAAACATATCGTGAATTACACAGGCATCTCAGGGATGAGATACAGCTAGGCAAAATGCTGGCTTCAAGAACTGAGCGAGTACTCACGCGTGTGGACATATATATTTCACATGTGGGGTCCTGATACCTGCAAAGGCTTCTGCCCAGCCATGCCTGTAGAGGAAAGTTCCGTCATTATTATGCAAACACATTAACAACACCTCAGTAGGCTACTCTAGACAGAATTGAGACATTCGTAAGAGTTTTGTTAAATTAGGTGAATATAACATAGACCAGTTCATATTCTAATACGTACCCGGTGTCACCTAGGCCATGAAGAAAAATCACCTGCCGACATCAACAAAGATTCATTAGAGCTACACTATTTTCCACTCACATGTCCAGTCTAGATGCATGAGCGCAACGATCGTAGCCTATATAAAAATGATTGCCTTTTACAACGTAAACAAAGGGAGAGAGCAGACTCTTTAGATATAATTTGCATGCTTTGGTTTAAAGTGTCCCGTGAGTTTGGTGCTGTGTGATGAATAGCCTACATAGCATGTTGACTACAACAACGGCTAAAGTACAGGTGACCTGCACGTCCTCGCATGCAACAATAACTCACCGCTGCACTGGCCTTTCGGGCTGCTGGGACGATAGCGGGCAGCGGTGCCGACATATTATTACCACACATATAACGGACGGACAGTTGACATTCAACAAGAGAAACGGTAATGGCTATGCCACCTCTTTTAAAACACACAACCGCCAACCAAATTGACTATCTTAAGCTACCCCTTCCGCTGCCAGCACAATGCGCTCTCGTCTTGATTGGTGTCCACTTAATTTTTAAATCGGACGAAACCGGCATCCATATCAGCATTACTCATTTAATAAAAGATGTTAAACGTAAGATAACACTGCCGAGGAACTCTTTGGTCTTGTGAGACAACGTCTCCTGCTGAATAGTTTCCCTAAAGTGCTTTTAGAAGCGGTGGTGCTGATCCGTCCAGGAAATCCCGCCTCCTGCAGCGGGTGACTGATAGCTCGGGGTGTCCTTGCTGCAAGTGACACTTCTCAAAGCATTAAGCTCCCAGGCTGGATGTAGCCCGATTAGCGCGACTAACCCACTAGGTCACATGCTGCATGCATTTTAAACACTAGGCTACACGAACATTACATGGGTAGGCAGGCATACTAGTAGCAGGGTACAGAAAAATAGGGTACAGAAATGTCTGGCAAGTTTACATGTCGTTTTTTAAAATTTTCATCTAATGTTCTCATACCTTAATGATGGTATTTTTTATTCAAGTAGATACCAAATATATAGAACTACAGTTATACAACCCTGTACAGATTATAAAATTGGGTTTACAAGCCTTCATTGTCGCCGTTGGGGATGTAGCTCAGTGGTAGAGCGCATGCTTTGCATGTATGAGGCCCCGGGTTCAATCCCCGGCATCTCCAATGAATATTTTCATAATGTGAACAATTCAGATGTATTATAAACTCTATAATGAAGATGTTATGGATGTCCATATGATGGAGAAGCTTGTAGCTTAAACGTATCATCCCGAATAACCTGGCTTTTTCATTGCTTAAAAAAAAAAAAAAAAACGTTAAGCAATGTCATATCTTCTCCAGAGTTATTGTGATCCATAGTCATAGAAGGAGGCACAGTAAGAAACTATAGGACTTTGATGTAAAAGTAGATTCAGAGAATGTCTAATAAGGGCTCTGGTACATTGTAACAGATTGTTTTGTAACAATGCTTCCGGTTGAGGCACACACGTGATTATCCGCCATGACAGTTGTCCTTGAATGAAGTGCATGGAGAGCCATCCTTGGTACAATGTCTGTGTCCAAGACGACTGGTGGAAAGTCTTTGGATATTTTGAAGAATCTTCCTCGAATTACACTTGCAAATTTGCGTCCAAACCCCGGTGCCAAAAAAGAAGTAAGTCATTGTCTTTCCAATTTGTGGCGAATGTTGCCTAGCTAACTAACGTTAGCCAACAAGTTAGCATTCATATGGTTAGATATTCATATTCACATCAGCTAACGTCATTTAAACGTTAGCTAGTTTACTGTGGTTCATGTAATTATTTTACCAGTGTATACGTACGCAATTAAACATACATTTACAGCACCAACAATGTAACTTTAAACTCCGATTAAAAGCTAACGTTACGAACTTAACATACTGCCATCATCTTCAGTCAGGCTGATTATAACTTAAAGGAAAATTCCAGTATTTAGCACTTTGAGTCCCTTTTCTGGTTTGTTTTGGATGAACTAGAGTGGTGGACACCGAAATTTTGACGATTGGTCCTGTCTCGAACCTTTCTGACTCGCTTTGAATCGCCTTGACTAGTCAGAGTGGCTGCCAGCAGGCATACTGTAGGCTACTCAAACATGTCCTAAAACAACCCTTAACGTTCGTTTACAAAACTGCAACTCACCGAGTGGTGTTCGTTGATGTTCCAAAACAAGTAGCGTAGGGAAATAGTTTCTGTCGTGTTTTATTTGGCATTTTGTAAAATCCCATTGATTTCTGTTGGCAGACTCCTTGCACGTTGATATTAATGCGCCACCGTCTATGCTTCAGGTTCAAATATTGAGCAGTTGTGAATAGTTCCACAATAGCAAATAAGACGGCTGGAAATCATACATTGCGCCGGTATATTTGCTTTTAATAATCAAAGAACACCACTAACCACTTGGTGAGTTGCACAGTTTTGAAAACGAACGTTAAGGGTTGTTTTAGGACATGTTTGAGTAGCCTACAATATGCCTGTTTGCAGCCACTCTGAGAAGGTCAAAGGCGATTCAAAACAAGTCAGAAAAGTCGAAACAGGACCAATCGTCAAAATGTCGGTGTCCACCACTCTAGTTCATCCAAAACAACCCAGAAAAGGGACTCAAAGTGCTAAATACCGGAATTTTCCTTTAACTAGCTTGGCCATGTTTTTGCTTCCGAAAACCTGTAGTGTTACTCACCAGTGCAAGAGCATTTTATGGGGGGTTTGAACATCCTGTTGAGAATTTGGTCGCTTTAGTTGACTATGCACTGAACACTTGCATGATCTTCCATGGTTTAAGAGGAGTTGCTATCTTCGTCCTTATTCCTTTAACATGACTAGGCTGAACCCAATAACCCATTACAATAAACAGCAGTGTTAATGATAAGGCTTATACCATGTGTATGCATTTATATATGTAAGTGTCAATTAATATATTCTAAGTAAAAAGTAATATTTATTGTAGTAATTTTTCTACAGCCACACCAAACATCACAAAGAACTCACTTTCTTTTGTAACATTTTCTAACAGTTTTGTCAGGCCATAAGTAGCATCCATTGAACAGTGATGCAAAGTTACCTTCATTCTGACACTGACCAGACTTTCCTTTCTTCCTTTCTAGGAGAGGAGGCGAGGTAGAGGTGCCCATGGTGGTGACAAAAGTGGTCGAGGTCACACGGGAGAGAGACAGCGGGGGAATCGCCCACGTCTTGGCTTTGAGGGAGGACAGACTCCCTTTTACTTGGCCATTCCAAAATACTCTTACAATGAAGGACACAGGTTGGCCATGCACTTACACATTTACTTGACAGTGTAATTCATAATGTGACATTTGTGACTCGACCTGAGAGTTCTTGTTGTTTGTTTATAAATGTTGTATGAATCTAGTCAGCGTCCCCAGTACCCTCCACTGACGCTGCGCAGACTGCAGTATCTAATTGATCTGGGTCGAGTGGATACCTCCCAGCCCATTGATCTGACACAGTTGGTCAACTGCAGAGGAGTTACCATCCAGCCACTGAAGAGACACTATGGCATCAATCTTGTCGAGGAGGTGTGTGTATGAATGTTGAAAATGACAAGGCAGTGTTCATTGTAGTTGGTGTTTTCTGTTCAGAATATTGTGCATGTTTCATTTTAGCAGCCATTAAATTTAGCTAGACTTGTCAAATGTCAATGCAATCCAGGCCATTTCCAGTGCTCTCCACTGGATGGCAGCATGCAGCTTACTGTGTTCCCTGTGTTTGCCAGTTCTGTCCACAGAACTTTTTGTCAGGATTGGCATGGAGTTGAAGTTGTCATTTTAAACCAGTTTTGATATGTTTATTTGTGTGTGTTTGTATTGCAGGGGGCTGACCAGTTCTGTACCAAAGTAAATATTGAGGTCCAGATTGCATCTGAAGGAGCTATATCTGCCATCGAGAGGAATGGTGGCGTCATCACAACAAGCTACTATGACCCTAGGAGCCTGTGTATGTATCTTGCGTCTTACAAAGTATATACAGTCAGTAAAACACCGTTAAAATGAGTGTTCTTCGGCAGTTTATTTAATTGTTCTCTAACTTGTACGCATCTTTGTGTCCCACACAGCCGTCCTCATAAAGCCTGTGCCATTCTTCATGACCGGCCAGCCCATCCCCAGACGCATGCTACCAGGAGAGGACCAGTTGAAGTACTACATGGACCCCAGTAACCGTGGTTACCTGGCTGACCCTGAGCAGGTCCAGGAGGCTCGCGTGGCCCTGGCGCAGAAATACGGTTACGTTCTTCCGGACATTTCCAAAGATGAATTGTATAACATGTTGGCCATGAGAAAAGGGCCGCGGCAGATTTTCTTTGGCCTGTCACCTGGGTGGCTGGTCAACATGGCAGAGAAAAAAATCCTTAAACCAAGAGATGAAAAGTTGCTACAATATTACAATGCTCAGTAGTGCCTCATGATCATGTAAATACATGTTGTTGTTATTGTTATTGACTAAAAAAATATCAGAATATAGTCACATCAGTCTTTGTGTGAATGGATGTGTGTGTGAGAGAAAGATGCAGTCTCAGAGTATTTGTTGGCTTATTTTTTAAGGCCTTCACCACAATTAAAGTTTGTCAGAGTGAATATAGGAGCATCAGTGAGAAAAATGTAATATGCATAACATGTTATCACATTAATGTCTTGAGGGCTTAATATAAGAAAACAAATATGAAGGTATCTCTGTATTGATTATGATATGATGAGTTATGAACTAGAAGTAGCATAGTTGTTAGTGAGCTGAGCTGAAATCTGGACATTTGCCCGACACTCAGGAGAGAGCCTGGCATTCAACCATTTTGGGCCTGGGTTGAGACCCTTCATAAATGTTAGAGACTGAGGTTCAGGGTAGACATTTGGTTTACTAACTGCAAAAGTAAATGATCTGAAAATAGGCATCCTACACAGTTCTGGCTATAGCCAGATTGGTGTCTTGGTTCAAGCCTGAGCTGGTGTGGATTGAGCCATGCATATGAGAGTTAATTTCCTACTTGCAACTCTTAGCAGTGAAAGTGAGCAAAGCACCAGGTCGATAACTTGCCATTAGTAACTGGGAGATGGAAGGAGCGTGAGTATGAGCAGGTGAGAGGAAACTGGGAAAATAAGAACTAAAGACCGAAAAACAGGAAACAGATGCCTGTTGTTGGTGTGTATGTGTGCCACGGTAAACGGTGAGTGTGTGTGATTAGTCACAAAGCAGCTGTGTCCGGGCCGCACATTCAAACTACGAGTCGAGTCACACTCGGAACTCTGTCAACAAGCATGCTGTTTTTCAAAAAGACTTCAGGTCTTGTTATCAGTAGGCTATTAAGCAGACAAAACTTCTGTATAGTAGTATATTCCACAGGATGATTTTTTTTAAATAGAAAATATGTCTGATCTGACGTAGCCTAATTTGCGTCACTGAATTACATTCTTTAAATTCTTTAGCATCATACGTTTTCCTCTATGCGTTTTCCCGATTCAAATTGTAGCCTTGGCAATTTAGGCCTATTTCTTATCTAATCTTGACCTAAAGGCTAAACGGTATTTTGCTAATATTGGTGAACAATTATTAGGCTAATATTATTATTATTATTATTATTCCATATTATATCATCATTATGCCTACTATTATTATTGGGCTTTTGGTTTACCCGGGTTTAGGAGGCTAAGGGAATGTGGTTTTAGTGTTGTTACGTAAACAAAAATCTAGTCTAAAAATCTTATTACGCATAAAATGAAGACTTCCTCCCTTACTTATGTTTTTCGTTCCCCATCTTTTTTTGTTTGTTTAGTTAGTTCACTTAAACTTCGGATGATGTCCGTAAATAGCTCTCTGGTTCATGCAGATATTGTCTTAAGGGACGAGGCCATAGAATTTCAGCTGGTACGAGGCTTTATCAAAGGAAGCATATGTTAGTGTGTGCGCACGGCTGGCCGTATTGTGTAAACCCAACCACCACCAGCTCCCTCTTTCTCCTACGTGCGGCACAGCGCGGAAATGTCACCAAGGCTTGTACCCACGCGCTGATCTTATCGACGGGCAGGACGGGATCCTCTGGAGCGCGCTTGGCGCACCCGAGGTTATGCGCCAAATTGAAGGACTAATAATTCTTATTTTGCGAGTTCAAATTTCAGAAAAGGTTTTGCTATCTAGTAAACTATTTGTTTTACTTTTTATCTTCACAAGTCAGCCCTAAGCCCCATACCTCATCAAATGAATGTTTACTGAAAGGCGTAGTCCTATGTACAAAGCTGCGTTTTTAAACCAATCCCTATAGGCTACAGGTTTAATAATCGTCGCACCAAACCTGAGTGCATTTACTTTAATTTACTTTAGAGGTAATTCACTTAAATCAAATGGATGGTAAAACACTACTTAATATGGCTTTAACTAGTTTAGGTTACATGAAGTGTAGGAAATCACTCCTTACCAAATATTGGTTGTTTAAGTAACAGGTTAATATGCGGGATTGCAAAATTGGTCGATCATTAGGCCTACAGCCTAAATTTAGTTGTATTCAGTGCTAAGACTAATAACAGAATCAGGTAGCCTAATGTGTGAGATCTTCATACATCTGCCAACTTAGGCTATGTGGCTTTCAATAGGGCTGATAGGGTACCACTGCTGTGAGAGACATAAGGTTGATGCAGACGTTATGATTGAGTATTTCTTTTACGGGAGGCTGTTGTAGGAGTTAGTTTGAAATATTTACATGCCCTGGCCAGGCAGGAAAAGCGGCCAAAACCTTTCAGCATTATACTTTAAATAAATCAAACCACAGGAAAGAACAAAAACACAATCAGTGTTTATGAGCGAACCCCTGCTCTTATCTTCAAAGCTGCAGAACTCCCTCAGAATGAAACGCGGCCTGTGTGTGTGTGCGTATGCGTGCAGTTTGTGTGCGCGCGGGCACGTGTGTGTCTGTCTCAGATCATGTCTGCGCATTGCTCGCAAGCATAGCTGCATGTGTGCAAGTATTTGTGTGCATGCGATGGGGGTGTGGAGCAACACAAGACATCTGAGTCAATAATGAGAAAGAATTGCTTTTTGAATGAAATCAAGGCTAGACTGGTTGGGAGACAAGGGCAGAGCAAGATGATAAAGTTAATTGAATAACTGGCTGTTTGAGCTGCCTGAGCTTGGGTGACAGACAGGTTGAAGATCTTCAGTAATCAGGTCTACCAGGGATTTGATCAGACAGAACAGTTTGTGCTGAAAGCTCAGAATCTGATGACATAGAATAGTCCACATTTTAAAGACTTAAGTGAGTGAGTCAGAGAGAGTGAGTGTGTGTGGGGGGTGGGGGGGCAAAATACAAGGGGAGGTAATCCATTGTATGGGTCTTATCACCTGAACTGCAACTGGAATACAATTCTTCATTTACAAAGAATACTCAATCAGAAGGAACAGGAGTTGTAAGTGGGTCCACTTCAAAGTAAATGAGTGAGAGCGTTTCTTCCCCTGCTTTCCGGAGACATCACACATACAGAATGATGAACTGTCCACTCTAGTGGGGTCTGGCTCCTCAGGGTCGTGCTTTGACTCTGTTCACTTCTTTGTCTGCCAAAAGCCAAGAACTGAGTTCTCCTCCCATGATTACCATCAGAAAGTTATTAATAGTTTCTCTCACACACACACACACACACATACACACACACACTGACACAAAAACTCAGAGGTGGTCAAGGCTTGGTGGCCTACAACAACATAACATTTTGCTTTTCCTAGGAGCATCTGTTGTCCTCAAAACCACTAAGTATGTTGCCTGTACTACCATATAAAGGAATGTCATTGTATGTATGTATACACGCTATCCAGGATAATGACATCACACCACACATACATGCATTCATGGCTTACAATACTCTAAGCACCTGAATTTGAACTTTTTAAAGTTTGCTAAAGTCATTTGACCGGTGTGGTGCATAGGTTTGGAATAATCAGATCATCCCTCTGTTAGACTACTTGTGTGTGTGTGTGTGTGTGTGTGTGTGTGTCTGTGTGTGTGTGTGTGTGTGTGTGTGTGTGTGTGTGTGTGTGTGTGTGTGTGTGTGTGTTTGTCTGTGGTTGTGTGTTATCTATTTTAAGAGGCGGTGCCTCATTGTGTCTCACTAATGAGGGCTCTGTAAGCATGCTTTCCCTAGGGGGCATGTAATCCTCTCAGTGTGTTTGGGTGTGAGTGTGTGTGTTTGCCCAAGGTGTGTTTTATCAGTGGTAGAGAAGGTGAGAGAGAGAGAGAGAGAGAGAGAGACCCTGAATATAATACTATGTCCCAGACTGAATTTGCCATGCAGACCACTTACCTGCTGTGCCAATACAATCCAGAATGGTACACATACAATGGCCTGCAACACAGCACTATATGGATACTCTGTAATCATAAATGGGGGTGGCAAAGAGATAGCTGGTGTCTCTTGTCAATTGTACCCATCCTCCTGAATTGGAGGAAACCACAAATTAGCTGCAATACACCAACAGAATGAGCCAGTGTCTCCTCTATGCAATGTCATCCCAAGCTCACATATGAACACAAAGCAATACAGCACTTACAAACCTACTTTCAATGCATTCTCAAAATGTAAGACCTCTTTATGTCTTTGCCAACACCACCTTCTCCAGTCTTCCATAACTCCAACATGCAAATGGAACAAGGTGAGCCCAAGTATTCCAGACAGTCTCCCAGGAAAGATGGTCCATCTTTGGGAAGAGCACAGAGCTGCGACCTGTTCTCTTGCAAAGTCTGACTCTTGTGACATCCAGATGATCCACTCGTCCCTGTATATGAGTGCTGTCCAATACAATGGAACATTGTAATCCACACACTCAAAGAACAATTGCCAGAAAACAATCACCCATTCAACAGTGCATACATACACAAGCAAACAACAAACACACACACACACACAAAGGTCTGTATATAGCCTATATATAGGCTTATAGGCTAACATAATAAACTGTGATAGAAAGAGGATGATAATAGAATTATGTATGTGTATTTAAAAAAAAAAAAAAAACGAGTGAAAAGGAGGTGCCATTAAAACAAAACAAAAAAATCCCAAAAGTCCTGCCATGGGCCCTTAGTGCTGCACCCCACCACATCGGTGCTTGACACGACTGTCAAACGAAACTAACATTATTGTATTCACGCTGAGCTGCACGGGTTAATTAATTAACCCCATTAGAGAACTAAACAGCAGCTCGCGGCCCGTGTGCGTGATTTCACGCGCCGGGATGTGGATTCTGCCTTTTTAACTCTAACGGCGCGTGAACGAGCAGAGGTTTCAGAGAGAAAGCATGAAAGCCACGGAAAAATGAATCAATCATTTATTAACACCAGAGAGCTTTCAAGATCCTGCATGTGTATTGGCGTTCTTGTTTCTGTTTCTCGGAATGTGAATTCTATTCTGTGGCACTACACAGGCTTCCAAATTGGAGAAAACGTTTAGGCTATTATGGCCTACCATATTCTCTGTGGCATTTTCATGTCAAATATGATTGAAACTCTAAAATGTTTCATATCAACACTAGATTGGATTAACAATAGCCTTGACGAGTAGATTCACAGACTGATGAATAGGCCTGGTAGCCTAGATGTTTTTTTATGATAGAGTGATAGAGTAGCCTATTGTCTTTAGCCTATCATGTTAGACCTCAAAGTTTGAAGTCATTGCTTGTTTTCCTATGTTTTGATACGGTTTGTGTGCCCTTTGCTATCGTGTTTACATTGACATCAGTGCAAGAATTATTTCAACAAAAATAAACTATTTAAAGTCTTGATCAGATTTTGTTTGAGAATATAACAATTATTTATCGAAGATTTAATTAGGCCAGCACTTATCAAGTAATCAATCTAGATGGCCTACCACTATGATAAAACGTGGACAGGATTAAATTCGATTACTTGGATAGACGGCCTAACTAGACGAACATTAGTGCCTTAACTGTATAGATTAACCAACACACGTCTATGTTTTGACTTTTGACATTCTTGAGTTTCGTTAGAGCGCCGCGCAGACCTGATTGCTCTTTGAAGATGAGTATCTTAACCTTAATCACTCATTGAATTAAGCGAGGCCAGATCTGAATAGAGCCGTCTGCCTGATCAAGGTGTGAAGGTGAGCTCCATCAGACTACAGTCTATTATAGAATCACATTATTTTGTCATGGCCTAAAGCTGTAGTCTTGCGTCTGCCACTATACGCTGATAACAGGTGCATTAGTAAAATGCCTGAAGGTATGCATGGCCTGGTGTGTATTCTAATATGGAGGCTGCCTGTTGGCGCGATAGGTTGTAGTAGATGACATGAGAATGGCCACTGTGTATGAACAACTGTGAGGTGGTTTAAGACCTTATTCCAGGTTTATTTATTAATCAAATCATCAAAATACACTCCTGCCATAACCTACCTTTTCACTCCGCATAATATTAATTGCAGTGTCTGCTCTTCATTGTGACTTATTCTTGTCATATTTGTGTGAGCAGCGCTAAAGCTATATGAGCTAAATGACTGGCCATGCAGGCACCGACTTTATTTGAAATTGGGAAAGTTTGTTGGCAGTCATCCCCAAATCATGTGTATGTGGAGGGAGATGATAGTTGCGCAACAACTTACACATCTTGCACTTAAACTCCTCCTGTTACCAAAAGCCAGAGGTGATATAGACAGGTTTTTGCATATCCATCTCAGATGAGGGAAAAGTGAGACTGTCTGATGGATGTGAGGTGGATGAATACAGGGGAGTCTCAAACTCACACCTCAAGATCCACTCCTCCCGAGCTCCCATTGGCTCGCTCGATCCAGCGGGCCTACTTTAAGAATGGTGCCCTCTCCACCACAGCCAGCTATCAAAACCACGTGAGCATGTATTTTGAGCGGATGCTGCAAAACTTCGACATGGGTCCCGCCACCGTCTTTGAGAGTGAATGCTACTACCAGGCTCCTTCGCAACCGAAAGCTGAGACGCTGTCCAGCTCTCCTGTCTCTCAGCCGATCAGCCCCGTGTCGGTGGAATCCGAATCCAGCTGCTCGAGCCCGGAGGCCAAACCTTCGGCTGGGGAAGCTCGTGTCCGCAGACCGCTGAATGCCTTCATCATCTGGACCAAAGAGGAGCGGAGACGTCTGGCGCAGCTCAATCCTGAGCTTGAGAATACGGACCTTAGCAAAATCCTTGGTGAGTTGAGAATTGCAATTGCATTCAATGCACTCACATTGAATAACATATGTCAAGTAAATTATGTGAACATGACATGCATAAGCTTTTGAGTAGAAAATGTTTGCATGGATTTGAAATGGGCATCTAAGCAGTGTACTGCACAGAAATGTGATAATAGATATGTCTAAATTGTTGTATTTTGTACTTGATTTTAACACTCTGATGTTTTCTTTTAGGTAAGACCTGGAAAGCTATGTCCCTTGCTGAGAAAAGGCCCTACATGCAGGAGGCAGAGAGGCTGAGGGTGCAGCACACCATTGATCACCCCAATTACAAATATCGGCCCCGTCGCCGCAAGCAGCTCCGCAAGACCGCCAGGCCAGCCCCTTGTGACAAGCTCTTGCCCAGTGACAGTCCTGTGGTCAGGTCTTACAGCACGCCATACAACCTCAGCTACTTGCTCCAGAACCCCCCAGCACAACATGGCTTCACACACACAGCTTCTTACTCTAACACACACTACATGGCTTCATACCCCAACACCTACCCTGTCGCCTACTCAAACACTAGCAGCACACCATATTCCTATGGAGGTCTGGTCCCAGATGGCACCACAACCCCGAATCCACCGGCCTACATGAGCACAGTGCCGTATCCCGAGGACTATTACCCGGCCCAGCCAGCAGTGGCGCACCAGTGGCCAGGACAGGGGCCTCAGGAGCAGGCTGACCAGCGGAGAAGCTGCAGCTGCTCACTGTGCAGTGGAGGGCTCTCTCTAGAGTTCTACCTGGAGCAGGTGAGACTGGACATGCTGGACGAGCTGGACCGCAGTGAGTTTGAACAGTACCTCAACCCAGCGAAGCCAAAAGACTAAAGACTAAAGACTCTGTTAGCTGTATTGGTTTCTTACTAAGGGATTATTAAGTTGCCAAACTGATCTAATTCTGCTGTTAGCCCCAGCAAGAGAGGGGGTCATTGGTGTGCTCATGTCACTTTCATTGTTGCTATGATGTGTATATGTTGATAAATAAATGATTATTTATTTAAATTAACATCAGTCTCAGTGGTTTCCTATAATGACAATGAATTGAATGTAATCTTTGATTTAATGAAATAGTGAGGGATATACAATGAGGACTCTACATTAAACCATTTTCATGGTAATTAAATGTTTATTA